>NC_060191.1:1448119-1515619 GCF_021184085.1 Oncorhynchus gorbuscha
TCTCTCTCCTTATCCCTCTGTCTTCACCTCTCTCTCCTTATCCCTCTGTCTTCACCTCTCTCTCCTTATCCCTCTGTCTTCACCTCTCTCTCCTTATCCCTCTGTCTTCACCTCTCTCTCCTTATCCCTCTGTCTTCACCTCTCTCTCCTTATCCCTCTGTCTTCACCTCTCTCTCCTTATCCCTCTGTCTTCACCTCTCTCTCCTTATCCCTCTGTCTTCACCTCTCTCTCTCCTTATCCCTCTGTCTTCACCTCTCTCTCCTTATCCCTCTGTCTTCACCTCTCTCTCCTTATCCCTCTGTCTTCACCTCTCTCTCCTTATCCCTCTGTCTTCACCTCTCCTTATCTCTCTGTCTTCATCCTCTCCTTATCCCTCTGTCTTCACCTCTCTCTCCTTATCCCTCTCTGTCTTCACCTCTCTCTCCTTATCCTTATCTCTCTGTCTTCACCTCTCTCTCCTTATCCCTCTTCACCTCTCCTCCTTATCCCTCTGTCTTCACCTCTCTCTCCTTATCCCTCTGTCTTCACCTCTCTCTTATCCCTCTGTCTTCATCTCTCTCTGTCTTCACCTCTCTCTCCTATCCCTCTGTCTTCACCTCTCTCTCCTTATCCCTCTGTCTTCACCTCTCTCTCCTTATCCCTCTGTCTTCACCTCTCTCTCCTTATCCCTCTGTCTTCACCTCTCTCTCCTTATCCCTCTGTCTTCACCTCTCTCTCCTTATCCCTCTGTCTTATCCCTCTGTCTTCACCTCTCTCCTTATCCCTCTGTCTTCACCTCTCTCTCCTTATCCCTCTGTCTTCACCTCTCTCTCCTTATCCCTCTGTCTTCACCTCTCTCTCCTTATCCCTCTGTCTTCCTTATCCCTCTGTCTTCACCTCTCTCCCTCTGTCTTCACCTCTCTGTCTGTCTTCACCTCTCTCTCCTTATCCCTCTGTCTTCACCTCTCTCTTCATCTCCTTATCCTCTGTCTTCATCTCTCTCCTCTTGTCTTCACCTCTCTCTCCTTATCCCTCTGTCTTCACCTCTCTCTCCCTCTGTCTTATCCCTCTGTCTTCACCTCTCTCTCCTTATCCCTCTGTCTTCACCTCTCTCTCCTTATCCCTCTGTCTTCACCTCTCTCTCTCTCCTTATCTCCTTATCTCTGTCTTCACCTCTCTCTCCTTATCCCTCTGTCTTCACCTCTCTCTCTTATCCCTCTGTTATCTCTCTGTCTTCACCTCTCTCTCCTTATCCCTCTGTCTTCACCTCTCTCTCCTTATCCCTCTGTCTTCATCTCCTCTGTCTTCACCTCTCTCTCCTTCCCTCTGTCTTCACCTCTCTCCTTATCCCTCTGTCTTCACCTCCTCTCTCTCCTTATCCCTCTGTCTTCACCTCTCTCTCCTTATCCCTCTGTCTTCACCTCTCTCTCCTTATCTCTCTTATCCCTCTGTCTTCACCTCTCTCTCCTTATCCCTCTGTCTTCACCTCTCTCTCTGTCTTCACCTCTCTCTCCTTATCCCTCTGTCTTCACCTCTCTCTCTTATCCCTCTGTCTTCACCTCTCTCTCTTATCCCTCTGTCTTCATCTCTCTCTCCCTATCTGTCTTCACCTCTCTCCTTATCCCTCTGTCTTCACCTCTCTCTCTTCACCTCTCTCTTCCCTCTGTCTTCATCCCTCTGTCTTCACCTCTTCTCTCTCTTATCCCTCTGTCTTCACCTCCTTATCTCTGTCTTCCTTATCCCTCTCTGTCTTCACCTCTTCTCTCCTTATCCCTCTGTCTTCACCTCTCTTCCTTATCCCTCTGTCTTCACCTCTCCTCCTTATCCCTCTGTCTTCACCTCCTTATCCCTCTGTCTTCACCTCTCTCTCCTTATCCCTCTGTCTGTCTTCATCCTCTGTCTTCTCCTTATCCCTCTGTCTTCATCCTCTGTCTTCACCTCTCTCCTTATCTCTCTGTCTTCACCTCTCTCTCCTTATCCCTCTGTCTTCACCTCTCTCCTCCTCTGTCTTCATCCCTCTGTCTTCACCTCTCTCCTTATCCCTCTGTCTTCACCTCTCTTATCCCTCTGTCTTCATCCCTCTCTGTCTTCACCTCTCTCTCCTTATCCCTCTGTCTTCATCTCTCTGTCTTCACCTCTCTCTCCTTATCCCTCTGTCTTCACCTCTCTCACCTCTCTCTTATCCCTCTGTCTTCACCTCTCCTTATCCCTCTGTCTTCACCTCTCTCTCCTTATCCCTCTGTCTTCACCTCTCTCTCCCTTATCCCTCTGTCTTCACCTCTCTCTCCTTATCCTCTCTCTTCATCCCTCTGTCTTCTCTCTCTCCTTATCCTCTCTGTCTTCACCTCTCTTCTCTCCTTATCCCTCTGTCTTCACCTCTCTCTCCTTATCCCTCTGTCTTCACCTCTCTCCTCCTCTATCCTCTGTCTTCACCTCTCTCCTTATCCCTCTGTCTTCACCTCTCCTTATCCCTCTGTATCCCTCTGTCTCTTATCCCCTCTCTTCACCTCTTATCCTTATCTCTCTGTCTTCACCTCTCTCTCCTTATCCCTCTGTCTTCATCTCTCTCTCTGTCTTCACCTCTCTCTCCCCTTATCCCTCTGTCTTCACCTCTCTCTCCTTATCCCTCTGTCTTCACCTCTCTCTCCCTCTTATCCCTCTGTCTTCACCTCTCTCTCCTTATCCCTCTGTCTTCACCTCTCTCTCCTTATCCCTCTGTCTTCACCTCTCTCTCCTTATCCCTCTGTCTTCACCTCTCTCTTATCCTCTTCATCTTCTTATCCTTACCTCTCTCTCCTTATCCCTCTGTCTTCACCTCTCTCTCCTTATCCCTCTGTCTTCACCTCTCTCTCCTTATCCCTCTGTCTTCACCTCTCTCTCCTTATCCCTCTGTCTTCACCTCTCTCTCCTTATCCCTCTGTCTTCACCTCTCTCTTATCCTTATCTGTCTTCACCTCCTTCATCCCTCTCTTCACCTCTCCCTTATCCCTCTGTCTTCACCTCTCTCTCCTTATCCCTCTGTCTTCACCTCCTTATCCCTCTGTCTTCACCTCTCTCTCCTTATCCCTCTGTCTTCACCTCTCCTCCTATCCCTCTGTCTTCACCTCTCTCTCTTATCCCTCTGTCTTCACCTCTCTCTCCTTATCTCTCTGTCTTCACCTCTCTCTCCTTATCCCTCTGTCTTCACCTCTCTCCTTATCTCCTGTCTTCATCCTCTGTCTTCACCTCTCTCTCCTTATCCCTCTGTCTTCATCCCTCTGTCTTCACCTCTCTCTTATCCCTCTGTCTTCACCTCTCTCTCCTTATCCCTCTGTCTTCACCTCTCTCTCCTTATCCCTCTGTCTTCACCTCTCTCTCTCTTATCCTCTGTCTTCACCTCCTCTCCTTATCCCTCTGTCTTCACCTCTCTCCTTATCCCTTATCCCTCTGTCTTCACCTCTCTTATCTCTCTGTCTTCATCTCTCTGTCTTCACCTCTCTCCCTTATCCTCTCTGTCTTCACCTCTCTCTCCTTATCCCTCTGTCTTCACCTCTCTCTCCTTATCCCTCTGTCTTCACCTCTCTCTCTTATCCCTCTGTCTTCACCTATCCCTCTGTCTTCACCTCTCTCTCTGTCTTATCCCTCTGTCTTCATCCTCTGTCTCTCTCCTTATCTCTCTGTCTTCACCTCTCTCTCCTTATCCCTCTGTCTTCACCTCTCCTTATCTCTCTGTCTTCACCTCTCTCCCTCTGTCTTCACCTCTCCTTATCTGTCTTCACCTCTCTCTTGTCTTCATCTCTCTGTCTTCACCTCTCTCTCCTTATCCCTCTGTCTTCACCTCTCTCTCCTTATCCCTCTGTCTTCACCTCTCTCTCCTTATCCCTCTGTCTTCACCTCTCTCTCCTTATCCCTCTGTCTTCACCTCTCTCTCCCTTATCCCTCTGTCTTCACCTCTCTCTCCTTATCCCTCTGTCTTCACCTCTCTCCTTATCTCTCTCTTCACCTCTTATCCCTCTCTGTCTTCATCCTCTGTCTCTCTCTCTATCCCTCTGTCTTCACCTCTCTCTCCTTATCCCTCTGTCTTCACCTCTCTCTCCTTATCCCTCTGTCTTCACCTCTCTCTCCTTATCCCTCTGTCTTCACCTCTCTCTCCTTATCCCTCTGTCTTCATCCTCTTCTCTCTTATCCCTCTGTCTTCACCTCTCTCTCTGTCTTCACCTCTCCTTATCCCTCTGTCTTCACCTCTCTCTCCTTATCCCTCTGTCTTCACCTCTCTCTCCTTATCCTCTGTCTTCACCTCTCTCTGTCTTATCCCTCTGTCTTCACCTCTCTCTCCTTATCCCTCTGTCTTCACCTCTCTCTCCTTATCCCTCTGTCTTCACCTCTCACCTCTCTCTCCTTATCCCTCTGTCTTCACCTCTCTCTCCTTATCCCTCTGTCTTCACCTCTCTCTCCTTATCCCTCTGTCTTCACCTCTCTCTCTGTCTTCATCCCTGTCTGTCTTCATCCTCTGTCTTCTCCCTCTGTCTTCACCTCTCTCTCCTTATCCCTCTGTCTTCACCTCTCTCTCCTTATCTCTCTGTCTTCACCTCTCTCTCCTTATCTCTCTGTCTTCACCTCTCTCTCCTTATCCCTCTGTCTTCACCTCTCTCTCCTTATCCCTCTGTCTTCACCTCTCTCTCCCTCTGTCTTCATCTCTCTTATCTCATCTCTCTCTCTCTTATCCCTCTGTCTTCACCTCTCTCTCCTTATCCCTCTGTCTTCACCTCTCTCCTTATCTCTTCATCCTTATCCCTCTGTCTTCACCTCTCTCTCCTTATCCCTCTGTCTTCACCTCTCTCTCCTTATCCCTCTGTCTTCACCTCTCCTTATCCCTCTGTCTTCACCTCTCTCTCCTTATCCCTCTGTCTTCACCTCTCTCTCCTTATCCCTCTGTCTTCACCTCTCTCTCCTTATCCCTCTGTCTTCACCTCTCTCTCCTTATCCCTCTGTCTTCACCTCTCTCTCCTTATCCCTCTGTCTTCACCTCTCTCTCCTTATCCCTCTGTCTTCACCTCTCTCTCCTTATCCCTCTGTCTTCACCTCTCTCTCCTCTCTGTCTTCACCTCTCTCTCCTTATCCCTCTGTCTTCACCTCTCTCTCCTTATCCCTCTGTCTTCACCTCTCCTTATCCCTCTGTCTTCACCTCTCTCTCCTTATCCCTCTGTCTTCACCTCTCTCTCCTTATCCCTCTGTCTTCACCTCTCTCTCCTTATCCCTCTGTCTTCACCTCTCCTTATCCCTCTGTCTTCACCTCTCTCTCCTTATCCTCTGTCTTCACCTCTCTCTCCTTATCCCTCTGTCTTCACCTCTCTCTCCTTATCCCTCTGTCTTCACCTCTCTCTCTTATCCCTCTGTCTTCACCTCTCTCTCCTTATCCCTCTGTCTTCACCTCTATCCCTCTGTCTTCACCTCTCTCTCCTTATCCCTCTGTCTTCATCTCTCTCTGTCTTGTCTTCACCTCTCTCCTCTCTTATCCCTCTGTCTTCACCTCTCTCCCTCTCTTATCCCTCTGTCTTCACCCTCTATCCTTATCCCTCTGTCTTCACCTCTCCTCTGTCTTCACTCTCTCTCCTTATCCCTCTGTCTTCACCTCTCTTATCCCTCTGTCTTCACCTCTCTCTCTGTTATCCCTCTGTCTTCACCTCTCTCTCCTTATCCCTCTGTCTTCACCTCTCTCTCCTTATCCCTGTCTGTCTTCACCTCTCCTTATCCCTCTGTCTTCACCTCTCTCTCCTTATCCCTCTGTCTTCACCTCTCTCTCCCTCTGTCTTATCCCTCTGTCTTCACCTCTCTCTCCTTATCCCTCTGTCTTCACCTCTCTCTCCTTATCTTCCTCTGTCTTCACCTCTGTCTTCTCCTTATCCCTCTGTCTTCACCTCTCTCTCCTTATCCCTCTGTCTTCACCTCTCTCTCCTTATCCCTCTGTCTTCACCTCTCTCTCTCCTTATCTCTGTCTTATCCCTCTGTCTTCACCTCTCTCTCCTTATCCCTCTGTCTTCACCTCTCTCTCCTTATCCTCTGTCTTCACCTCTCTCTCCTTATCCCTCTGTCTTCACCTCTCTCTCCTTATCCCTCTGTCTTCACCTCTCTCTCCTTATCCCTCTGTCTTCTGTCTTCACCTCTCTCTCCTTATCCCTCTGTCTTCACCTCTCTCTTATCCTCTGTCTTCACCTCTCTCTCTGTCTTCACCTCTCTCTCCTTATCCCTCTGTCTTCACCTCTCTCTCCTTATCTCTCTGTCTTCACCTCTCTCTCCTTATCCCTCTGTCTTCACCTCTCTCTCCTTATCCCTCTGTCTTCACCTCTCTCTCCTTATCCCTCTGTCTTCACCTCTCTTCCTCTGTCTTCATCCCTCTGTCTTCACCTCTCTCTTCACCTATCCCTCTGTCTTCACCTCTCTCTCCTTATCCCTCTGTCTTCACCTCTCTCTCTTTATCCCTCTGTCTTCACCTCTGTCTCTCCTTATCCCTCTGTCTTCACCTCCTCTCCTTATCTCTCTGTCTTCACCTCTCTCTCCTTATCCCTCTGTCTTCACCTCTCTCTCCTTATCCCTCTGTCTTCACCTCTCTCCCTTATCCCTCTGTCTTCACCTCTCTCTCCTTATCCTCTATCCCTCTGTCTTCACCTCTCTCCTTATCCCTCTGTCTTCACCTCTCTCTTATCTCTCTGTCTTCATCTCTCCTCCCTCTGTCTTCACCTCTCTCTCCTTATCCCTCTGTCTTCACCTCTCTCTCCTTATCCCTCTGTCTTCACCTCTCTCTTTATCCCTCTGTCTTCACCTCTCTCTCCTGTATCCCTCTGTCTTCACCTCTCTCTGTCTTCACCTTATCCCTCTGTCTTCACCTCTCTCTCCTTATCCCTCTGTCTTCACCTCTCTCTCCTTATCCTCTCTGTCTTCACCTCTCTCTCCTTATCCCTCTCTGTCTTCACCTCTCTCTCCTTATCCCTCTGTCTTCACCTCTCTCTCCTTATCTCTCTGTCTTCACCTCTCTCTCCTTATCCCTCTGTCTTCACCTCTCTCTCCTTATCCCTCTGTCTTCATCTCTCTCTGTCTTCACCTCTCTCTCCTTATCCCTCTGTCTTCACCTCTCTCTCTTATCCCTCTGTCTTCACCTCTCTATCCCTCTGTCTTCACCTCTCTCTCCTTATCCCTCTGTCTTCACCTCTGTCTTCACCTCTCTCTCCTTATCCTCTTCTCCTTATCCTCTGTCTTCACCTCTCTCTCCTGTATCCCTCTGTCTTCACTTCTCCTTATCCTCTGTCTTCACCTCTCTCTCCTTTCATCCCTCTGTCTTCACCTCTCTCTCCTTATCCCTCTGTCTTCACCTCTCTCTTATCCCTCTGTCTTCTTATCCCTCTGTCTTCACCTCTCTCTCCCCTTTCATCTCTCTCTGTCTTCACCTCTCTCTCCTTATCCCTCTGTCTTCACCTCTCTCTCCTTATCCCTCTGTCTTCACCTCTCTCTGTCTCCCTCTGTCTTCACCTCTCTCTCCTTATCCCTCTGTCTTCACCTCTCTCTCCTTATCCTCTTATCCCTCTGTCTTCACCTCTCTCTCCTTATCCCTCTGTCTTCACCTCTCTCCTTATCCCTCTGTCTTCACCTCTCTCTCCTTATCCCTCTGTCTTCACCTCTCTCTCCTTATCCCTCTGTCTTCACCTCTCTCCCTTATCCCTCTGTCTTCACCTCTCTCTCCTTATCCCTCTGTCTTCATCCTCTCTTCACCTCTCCCTATCCCTCTGTCTTCACCTCTCTCTCCTTATCCCTCTGTCTTCACCTCTCTCTCCTTATCCCTCTGTCTTCACCTCTCTCTCCTTATCCCTCTGTCTTCACCTCTCTCTCCTTATCCCTCTGTCTTCACCTCTCTCTCCTTATCCCTCTGTCTTCACCTCTCTCTCCTTATCCCTCTGTCTTCACCTCTCTCTCCTTATCCCTCTGTCTTCACCTCTCTCTCCTCTATCTCTGTCTCTCTCTCCTTATCCTCTGTCTCTCTCTCTCCTTATCCCTCTGTCTTATCTCTCTGTCTTCACTCTCTCTCCTCTCCTGTCTTCATCTCTCTGTCTTCACCTCTCTCTCCTTATCCCTCTGTCTTCACCTCTCTCTCCTTATCCCTCTCCTCTTCACCTCTCTCTCTTATCTCTGTCTTCACCTCTCTCTCTCTGTCTTATCCCTCTGTCTTCACCTCTCTTATCTCTGTCTTATCCCTCTGTCTTCACCTCTCTCTCCTTATCCCTCTGTCTTCACCTCTCTCTCCTTATCCCTCTGTCTTCACCTCTCTCTCCTCTCCTTATCCTCTGTCTTCACCTCTCTCTCCTTATCCCTCTGTCTTCACCTCTCTCTCCTTATCCCTCTGTCTTCATCTCTCTCTTATCTGTCTGTCTTCACTCTCTCTCCTTATCCCTCTGTCTTCACCTCTCTCTCCTTATCCCTCTGTCTTCACCTCTCTCTCCTTATCCCTCTGTCTTCACCTCTGTCTTCACCTCTCTCTCCTTATCCCTCTGTCTTCACCTCTTCACCTCTCTTATCCCTCTGTCTTCACCTCTCTCTCCTTATCCCTCTGTCTTCACCTCTCTCTCTTATCCCTCTGTCTTCACCTCTCTCCTCCCTCTGTCTTCACCTCTCTCTCCCTCTATCTCTCTGTCTTCACCTCTCTCTCCTTATCCCTCTGTCTTCACCTCTCTCTCCTTATCCCTCTGTCTTCACCTCTCTCTCCTTATCCCTCTGTCTTCACCTCTCTCTCCTGTCTTATCCCTCTGTCTTCACCTCTCTCTCCCTTATCCTCTGTCTTCACCTCTCTTCTCCTTATCCCTCTGTCTTCACCTCTCTCTCCTGTATCCCTCTGTCTCCCTCTGTCTTCCTCTCTCTCCTTATCCCTCTGTCTTCACCTCTCTCTCCTTATCCCTCTGTCTTCACCTCTCTCTCCTTATCCCTCTGTCTTCACCTCTCTCTCTGTCTTCACCTCTATCTCTCCTTATCTGTCTTCACCTCTCTTATCTCCTTATCCCTCTGTCTTCACCTCTCTCTCCTTATCCCTCTGTCTTCACCTCTCTTATCCTTATCCCTCTCTGTCTTCACCTCTCTCTCCTTATCCCTCTGTCTTCACCTCTCTCTCCTTATCTTCCTCTGTCTTCACCTCTCTCTCCTCTCTATCCCCCTCTGTCTTCACCTCTCTCTCCTTATCCTCTGTCTTCACCTCTCTCTCCTTATCCCTCTGTCTTCACCTCTCTCCTTATCCCTCTGTCTTCACCTCTCTCTCCCTCTTATCCCTCTGTCTTCACCTCTGTCTTCTCTCTTATCCTCTGTCTTCACCTCTCTCTCCTTATCCCTCTGTCTTCACCTCTCTCTCCTTATCCTCTGTCTTCACCTCTCTCCCTCTGTCTTATCTCTCTGTCTTCACCTCTCTCTCCTTATCCCTCTGTCTTCACCTCTCTCTCTTATCCTCTGTCTTCACCTCTCTCTCTCTTATCCCTCTGTCTTCACCTCTCTCTCCTATCCTCTGTCTTCACCTCTCTCTCCTTATCCCTCTGTCTTCACCTCTCTCTCCTTATCCCTCTGTCTTCACCTCTCTCTCCTTATCCCTCTGTCTTCACCTCTCTCTCCTTATCCCTCTGTCTTCACCTCTCTCTCCTTATCCCTCTGTCTTCACCTCTCTCCTTATCTCTCTGTCTTCACCTCTCTCTCCTTATCCCTCTGTCTTCACCTCTCTCTCCTTATCCCTCTGTCTTCACCTCTCTCCTTATCCCTCTGTCTTCACCTCTCTCTCCTTATCCCTCTGTCTTCACCTCTCTCTCTCTCTGTCTTATCTCCTCTTATCCCTCTGTCTTCACCTCTCTCTCCTTATCCCTCTGTCTTCACCTCTGTCTCTCTCCTTATCCCTCTGTCTTCACCTCTCTCTCCTTATCCCTCTGTCTTCACCTCTCTCTCTTATCTCTGTCTTCACCTCTCTCTCACCTCCCTCCTCTGTCTTCATCCCTCTGTCTTCACCTCTCTTATCCCTCTGTCTTCACCTCTCTCTCCTTATCCCTCTGTCTTCACCTCTCTCTCCTTATCCCTCTGTCTTCACCTCTCTCTCCTTATCTCTCTGTCTTCACCTTATCTTCTCTGTCTTCACTCTGTCTTCACCTCTCTCTCCTTATCCCTCTGTCTTCACCTCTCTCTCCTTATCCCTCTGTCTTCACCTCTCTCTTATCCCTCTGTCTTCACCTCTCTCTTATCCCTCTGTCTTCACCTCTCTCTTATCCCTCTGTCTTCACCTCTCCTTATCCCTCTGTCTTCACCTCTCTCTCTCTTTATCCCTCTGTCTTCACCTCTCTCTCCTTATCCCTCTGTCTTCACCTCTGTCTCTCTCCTTATCCCTCTGTCTTCACCTCTCTCTTATCCCTCTGTCTTCACCTCTCTCTCTTATCCCTCTGTCTTCACCTCTCTCTCCTTATCCCTCTGTCTTCACCTCTCTCTCCTTATCCTCTGTCTTCACCTCTCTCTCCTTATCCCTCTGTCTTCACCTCTCTCTCCTTATCCCTCTGTCTTCACCTCTCCTTATCTCCTTATCCCTCTGTCTTCACCTCTGTCTTCTCCTTATCCTTATCCTCTGTCTTCACCTCTCTCTCCCTCTGTCTTCATCCTCTCTCCTCTGTCTTCACCTCTGTCTCACCTTATCCCTCTGTCTTCACCTCTCTGTCTTCACCTCTCTCTCCTTATCCCTCTGTATCTCTCCTCTGTCTTCACCTCTCTCTCTCCTTATCTCTCTGTCTTCACCTCTCTCTCCTTATCCCTCTGTCTTCACCTCTCTCTCCTTATCCCTCTGTCTTCACCTCTCTCTCCTTATCCCTCTGTCTTCACCTCTCTCTCCTTATCCCTCTGTCTTCACCTCTCTCTCCTTATCCCTCTGTCTTCACCTCTCTCTCTCCTTATCCCTCTGTCTTCACCTCTCTCTCTCCTTATCCCTCTGTCTTCACCTCTCTCTCCTTATCCCTCTGTCTTCACCTCTCTCTCCTTATCCCTCTGTCTTCACCTCTCTCTCCTTATCCCTCTGTCTTCACCTATCCCTCTGTCTTCACCTCTCTCTCCTCTGTCTTCACCTCTGTCTTCATCCTCTCTCTTCACCTCTCCTTATCCCTCTGTCTTCACCTCTCTCCTTATCTCTCTGTCTTCACCTCTCTCTCCTTATCCCTCTGTCTTCACCTCTCTCTCCTTATCCCTCTGTCTTCACCTCTCTCTCCTTATCCCTCTGTCTTCACCTCTCTCTCCTTATCTCTCTGTCTTCACCTCTCTCTCCTTATCTCTCTGTCTTCACCTCTCTCTCTCCTTATCTCTCTGTCTTCACCTCTCTCTCCTTATCCCTCTGTCTTCACCTCTCTCTCCTTATCCTCTGTCTTCACCTCTCTCTATCCCTCTGTCTTCACCTCTCTCTCCTTATCCCTCTGTCTTCACCTCTCTCTCCTTATCCTCTCTCTCCTTATCCCTCTGTCTTCACCTCTCTCTCTTCACTTATCCCTCTGTCTTCACCTCTCTCTTATATCTCTCTGTCTTCACCTCTCTCTCCTTATCCCTCTGTCTTCACCTCTCTCCTTATCCCTCTGTCTTCACCTCTCTCTCCTTATCCCTCTGTCTTCACCTCTCTCTCCTTATCCCTCTGTCTTCACCTCTCTCTCCTTATCCCTCTGTCTTCACCTCTCTCTCCTTATCCCTCTGTCTTCACCTCTCTCTCTCTTATCCCTCTGTCTTCACCTCTCTCTCCTTATCCCTCTGTCTTCACCTCTCTCTCCTTATCCCTCTCTGTCTTCACCTCTCTCTCCTTATCCCTCTGTCTTCACCTCTCTCTCCTTATCCCTCTGTCTTCACCTCTCTCTCTGCTTATCTCTCTGTCTTCAGCTCTTTCTCCTTATCTCTCTCTCTTCACCTCTCTCTCTTTATCCCTCTGTCTTCACCTCTCTCTCTTATCCCTCTGTCTTCACCTCTCTCTCCTTATCCCTCTGTCTTCACCTCTCTCTCCTATCCCTCTGTCTTCACCTCTCTTCACCTCTCTCTTATCCCTCTGTCTTCACCTCTCTCTCCTTATCCCTCTGTCTTCACCTCTCTCTCCTTATCCCTCTGTCTTCACCTCTCTCTCCTTATCCCTCTGTCTTCACCTCTCTCTCTGTCTTATCCCTCTGTCTTCACCTCTCTCTCCTTATCCCTCTGTCTTCACCTCTCTCTCTTATCCCTCTGTCTTCACCTCTCTCTCTGTCTTATCCCTCTGTCTTCACCTCTCTCCTTATCTCCTCTGTCTTCACCTCTCTCTCCTTATCCCTCTTATCTTCTCTGTCTTCACCTCTCTCTTATCCCTCTCTTCACCTTATCCCTCTGTCTTCACCTCTCTCTCTTATCCCTCTGTCTTCATCTCTCTCCTTATCTCTGTCTTCACCTCTCTCTCCTTATCCCTCTGTCTTCACCTCTCTCTCCTTATCCTGTCTTCACTTCCTTATCCTCTGTCTCTCTCTCTCCTTATCCCTCTGTCTTCACCTCTCTCTCCTTATCCCTCTGTCTTCACCTCTCTCTCCTTATCCCTCTGTCTTCACCTCTCTCTCTTATCCCTCTGTCTTCACCTCTCTCTCCTTATCCCTCTGTCTTCACCTCTCTCTCCTTATCCCTCTGTCTTCACCTCTCTCTCCTTATCCCTCTGTCTTCACCTCTCTCTCCTTATCCCTCTGTCTTCACCTCTCCTTATCTCTCTGTCTTCACCTCTCTCTCCTTATCTCTCTGTCTTCACCTCTCTTCACCTCTCTCCTTATCCCTCTGTCTTCACCTCTCTCTCCTTATCCCTCTGTCTTCACCTCTCTCTCTCTCTTATCCCTCTGTCTTCACACCTCTCTCCTTCTTCCTCTCCTTATCCCTCTGTCTTCACCTCTCTCTCCTTCTCCCTCTGTCTTCACCTCTCTCTCCTTATCCCTCTGTCTTCACCTCTCTCTCCTTATCTCTGTCTTATCTCTCTGTCTTCACCTCTCTCTCCTTATCCCTCTGTCTTCACCTCTCTCTCCTTATCCCTCTGTCTTCACCTCTCTCTCCTTATCCCTCTGTCTTCACCTCTCTCTCTGTCTTATCCCTCTGTCTTCACCTCTCTCTCTCTTATCCTCTGTCTTCACCTCTCTCTCTCCTTATCCCTCTGTCTTCACCTCTCTCTCCTTCTCCCTCTGTCTTCACCTCTCTCTCTCTGTCTTATCCTCTGTCTTCACCTCTCTCTCCTTATCTTCTGTCTTCACCTCTCTCTCCTTATCCCTCTGTCTTCACCTCTCTCTCCTGTCTTATCTCCTCTGTCTTCACCTCTCTCTCCTCTGTCTTCATCTCCTCTGTCTTCACCTCTCTCTTATCCTCTGTCTTCACCTCTTCACCTTCACCTCTCTCTCCTTATCCCTCTGTCTTCACCTCTCTCTCCTTATCTCTCTGTCTTCACCTCTCTCTCCTTATCCCTCTGTCTTCACCTCTCCTTATCTCTCTGTCTTCACCTCTCTCTCCTTATCCCTCTGTCTTCACCTCTCCTTATCCCTCTGTCTTCACCTCTCTCTCCTTATCCCTCTGTCTTCACCTCTCTCTCCTTATCCCTCTGTCTTCACCTCTCTCTCCTCTGTCTTCACCTCTCTCTCTGTCTTCACCTCTCTGTCTTCTTATCCTCTGTCTTCACCTCTCTCCTTATCCCTCTGTCTTCACCTCTCTCTCTTATCCCTCTGTCTTCACCTCTCTCTCCTTATCCCTCTGTCTTCACCTCTCTCTCCTTATCCCTCTGTCTTCACCTCTCTCTCCTTATCCCTCTGTCTTCACCTCTCTCCTTATCCCTCTGTCTTCACCTCTCTCTCCTTATCCCTCTGTCTTCACCTCTCTCTCCTTATCCCTCTGTCTTCACCTCTCTCTCCTTATCCCTCTGTCTTCACCTCTCTCTCTTATCTTCTGTCTTCATCTCCTCTTATCCCTCTGTCTTCACCTCTCTCTCCTTATCCCTCTGTCTTCATCTCTCTCTTATCCCTCTGTCTTCACCTCTCTCTCCTTATCCCTCTGTCTTCACCTCTCTCTCCTTATCCATCTGTATTCACCTCTCTCTCCTTTTCCCTCTGTCTTCACCTCTCCTTATCCCTCTGTCTTCACCTCTCTCTCCTTATCCCTCTGTCTTCACCTCTCTCTCCTTATCCCTCTGTCTTCATCTCTCTCTTATCCCTCTGTCTTCACCTCTCTCTCCTTATCCCTCTGTCTTCACCTCTTATCCCTCTGTCTTCACCTCTCTCTCCTTATCCCTCTGTCTTCACCTCTCTCCCTTATCCCTCTGTCTTCACCTCTCTCTCTGTATCCCTCTGTCTTCATCCTCTGTCTTCTCCTCTATCCCTCTGTCTTCACCTCTCTCTCCTTATCCCTCTGTCTTCACCTCTCTCTCCTTATCCCTCTGTCTTCACCTCTCTCTCCTTATCCCTCTGTCTTCACCTCTCTCTCCTTATCCCTCTGTCTTCACCTCTCTCTCCTTATCCCTCTGTCTTCACCTCTCTCTCCTTATCCCTCTGTCTTCACCTCTCTCTCCTTATCCCTCTGTCTTCACCTCTCTCTCCTTATCCCTCTGTCTTCACCTCTCTCTCCTTATCCCTCTGTCTTCACCTCTCTCTCCTTATCCCTCTGTCTTCACCTCTCTCTCCTGTCTTATCCCTCTGTCTTCACCTCTCTCTCCTTATCCCTCTGTCTTCACCTCTCTCCCTTATCCCTCTGTCTTCTTCACCTCTCTCTCCTTATCCCTCTGTCTTCTGTCTTCATCCTCTGTCTTCACCTCTCCTTATCCTCTCTGTCTTCACCTCTGTCTTCTCTCTCTCCTATCCCTCTGTCTTCACCTCTCTCTTATCCCTCTGTCTTCACCTCTGTCTCCTTATCCCTCTGTCTCTCCTTATCCCTCTGTCTTCACCTCTCTCTCCCTCTGTCTTCACCTCTCTCTGTCTTCTGTCTTCACCTCTCTCTCCTTATCCCTCTGTCTTCACCTCTCTCTCATCCTCTCTCTTCCTTATCCCTCTGTCTTCACCTCTCTCTCCTTATCCCTCTGTCTTCACCTCTCTCTCTCTTATCCCTCTGTCTTCACCTCTCTCTGTCTCCTTATCCCTCTGTCTTCACCTCTCTCTCCTCTGTCTATCTCTCTCCTTATCCTCTCTGTCTTCACCTCTCTCTTATCCCTCTGTCTTCATCCCTCTGTCTTCACCCCTCTGTCTTCTCTCTTATCCCTCTGTCTTCACCTCTCTCCCTCTGTCTTATCTCTCTGTCTTATCTTCCTCTCTCTTATCCCTCTCCTTATCCTCTGTCTTCACCTCTCTCTCCTTATCCCTCTGTCTTCACCTCTCTCTCCTTATCTTCTCTGTCTTCACCTCTTCACCTCTCTCTTATCCCTCTGTCTTCACCTCTCTCTCCTTATCCCTCTGTCTTCACCTCTCTCTCCTTATCCCTCTTCACCTCTTCATCCTCTCTGTCTTCACCTCTCTCCCTCTGTCTTCACCTCTCTCTTCACCTCTCTCCTTATCTCCTCTCTCTCCTTATCCCTCTGTCTTCACCTCTCTCTCCTTATCTCTCTGTCTTCACCTCTCTCTCCTTATCCCTCTGTCTTCATCCTCTGTCTTCACCTCTCTCTCTTATCTGTCTTCACCTCTCTCTCCTTATCCCTCTGTCTTCACCTCTCTCTCTCCTTATCCCTCTGTCTTCACCTCTCTCTCCTTATCCCTCTGTCTTCACCTCTCTCTCCTTATCTCTCTGTCTTCACCTCTCTCTCCTTATCCCTCTGTCTTCACCTCTCCTTATCCCTCTGTCTTCACCTCTCTCTCCTTATCCCTCTGTCTTCACCTCTCTCTCCTTATCCCTCTGTCTTCACCTCTCCTTATCTCTCTGTCTTCACCTCTCTCTCCTTATCCCTCTGTCTTCACCTCTCCTTATCTCTCTGTCTTCACCTCTCTCTCCTTATCCCTCTGTCTTCACCTCTCTCTTATCCCTCTGTCTTCACCTCTCTTATCTCTGTCTTATCCTCTCTGTCTTGTCTTCACCTCTCTCTCCTTATCCCTCTGTCTTCACCTCTCTCATCTCTCTCTGTCTTCATCTCTCTGTCTTCACCTCTCTCTCCCCTTATCCCTCTGTCTTCACCTCTCTCTCCTTATCCCTCTGTCTTCACCTCTCTCTCCTTATCCCTCTGTCTTCACCTCTCTCTCCTTATCCCTCTGTCTTCACCTCTCTCTCCTTATCCCTCTGTCTTCACCTCTCTCCTTATCCCTCTGTCTTCACCTCTCTCTCCTTATCCTCTCTGTCTTCACCTCTCTCTCCTTATCCCTCTGTCTTCACCTCTCCTTATCTCTCTGTCTTCTCTCCTTATCTCTGTCTTCTCTCTTATCCCTCTGTCTTCACCTCTCTCTCCTTATCCCTCTGTCTTCACCTCTCTCTTTATCCCTCTGTCTTCACCTCTATCCTTATCCCTCTGTCTTCACCTCTCTCTCCTTATCCCTCTGTCTTCACCTCTCCTCTGTCTTCTCTCTCTTCACCTGTCTTCACCTCTCTCTTTATCCCTCTGTCTTCACCTCTCTCTTATCCTTATCCCTCTGTCTTCACCTCTCTCTCCTTATCCCTCTGTCTTCTTCACCTCTCTCTCCTTATCCCTCTGTCTTCACCTCTCTCTCCTTATCCCTCTGTCTTCACCTCTCTCTCCTTATCACTCTGTCTTCATCTCCTTATCCCTCTGTCTTCACCTCTCTCTCCTTATCCCTCTGTCTTCACCTCTCTCTCTCTCTCTCTCTGTCTTCACCTCTCTCTCCTTATCCCTCTGTCTTCACCTCTCTCCTCCTTCACCTCTTTCTCCTTATCCCTCTGTCTTCACCTCTCTCTCTCTTATCCCTCTGTCTTCACCTCTCTCTCCTTATCCCTCTGTCTTCACCTCTGTCTCCTTATCCCTCTGTCTTCACCTCTCTCTCCTGTATCCCTCTGTCTTCACCTCTCTCTCCTTATCCCTCTGTCTTCACCTCTCTCTCCTTATCCCTCTGTCTTCACCTCTCTCTCCTTATCCCTCTGTCTTCACCTCTCTATCCTCTCTGTCTTCACCTCTCTCTCCTTATCCCTCTGTCTTCACCTCTCTCCTTATCCCTCTGTCTTCACCTCTCTCTCTTATCCCTCTGTCTTCACCTCTCTCTCCTTATCCTCTGTCTTCACCTCTCTCTCCTTATCCCTCTGTCTTCACCTCTCTCTCTCTATCCCTCTGTCTTCACCTCTCTCTCCTTATCCCTCTGTCTTCACCTCTCTCTCTCTTATCCTCTGTCTTCACTCTCTCTCCTTATCCCTCTCTCTTCTCTGTCTTCACCTCTCTCCTTATCCCTCTGTCTTCACCTCTCTCTCCTTATCCCTCTGTCTTCATCCCTCTGTCTTCTCCTTATCCCCCTCTGTCTTCACCTCTCCTTATCTCTCTGTCTTCACCTCTCTCTCCTTATCTCTTCACCTCTCTCCTCCCTCTGTCTCACCTCTGTCTTCATCCTCTTCACCTCTCTTATCCTCTGTCTTCACCTCTCTCTCCTTATCCCTCTGTCTTCACCTCTCTCTCCTTATCCCTCTGTCTTCACCTCTCTCACCTCTCCTTATCCCTCTGTCTTCACCTCTCTCTCTCTCTGTCTTCACCTCTCTCCTTATCCCTCTGTCTTCACCTCTCTCCTCCCTCTGTCTTCACCTCTCCCTCTGTCTTCACCTCTCCTTATCTCCTCTCTTCCTCTGTCTTCACCTGTCTCACCTCTCCTTATCCCTCTGTCTTCACCTCTCTCTCCTCTGTCTCACCTCTGTCTTCACCTCTCTCTCCTCCTTATCCCTCTGTCTTCACCTCTCTCTCTGTCTTATCCCTCTGTCTTCACCTCTCTCTCCTTATCCCTCTGTCTTCACCTCTCTCTCTGTCTTATCTCTCTCCTTATCTCTGTCTTCACCTCTCTCCCTTATCCTCTGTCTTCATCTCTCTCCTTATCTCTGTCTTCACCTCTCTCTCCTTATCCCTCTGTCTTCACCTCTCTCCTTATCCCTCTGTCTTCACCTCTCTCTCTTTATCCCTCTGTCTTCACCTCTCTCTCCTTATCCCTCTGTCTTCACCTCTCTCTCCTTATCCCTCTGTCTTCACCTCTCTCTCCTTATCCCTCTGTCTTCACCTCTCTCTCCTTATCTCTCTGTCTTCACCTCTCTCTCCTTATCCCTCTGTCTTCACCTCTCTCTCCTTATCCCTCTGTCTTCACCTCTCTCTCCTTATCCCTCTGTCTTCACCTCTCTCTCCTTATCCCTCTGTCTTCACCTCTCTCTCTCCTGTCTTCATCTCTCTCTCTGTCTTCACCTCTCTCTCTGTCTTCATCTCTCTGTCTTCACCTCTCTCTCCTTATCCTCTGTCTTCACCTCTCTCTTATCCCTCTGTCTTCATCCCTCTGTCTTCACCTCTCTCCTTATCCTCTGTCTTCACCTCTCTCTCCTTATCCCTCTGTCTTCACCTCTCTCTCCTTATCCCTCTGTCTTCACCTCTCCTCCTTATCTCTGTCTTCACCTCTCTCTCCTTATCCCTCTGTCTTCACCTCTCTTATCTCTCTGTCTTATCCCTCTCTGTCTTCATCTCTCTCCTTATCCCTCTGTCTTCACCTCTCTCTCCTTATCCCTCTGTCTTCACCTCTTCCTTATCCCTCTGTCTTCACCTCTGTCTTCACCTCTCTCTCCTTATCCCTCTGTCTTCACCTCTCTCCCTTATCCCTCTGTCTTCACCTCTCTCTCCTTATCTCCTCTGTCTTCACCTCTCTTATCCTTATCTCTCTCTGTCTTCACCTCTCTCTCCTTATCCCTCTGTCTTCACCTCTCTCTCCTTATCCCTCTGTCTTCACCTCTCTCTCCTTATCCCTCTGTCTTCACCTCTCTCTCTTCATCTCTTATCTCTCTGTCTTCACCTCTCTCCTTATCCTCTGTCTTCTCTCTCTTCACTCTCTCCTCTCTTATCCCTCTGTCTTCACCTCTCTCTCCTTATCCCTCTGTCTTCACCTCTCTCTCTTATCTCTCTGTCTTCACCTCTCTTATCTCTGTCTTCATCTCTCTGTCTTCACCTCTCTCTCCCTTATCTTCACTCTTATCCCTCTTCACCTCTCTCTATCCCTCTGTCTTCACCTCTCTCTCCTTATCCCTCTGTCTTCACCTCTCTCTCCTTATCCCTCTGTCTTCACCTCTCTCTCCTTATCTCTCTGTCTTCACCTCTCTCTCTCTGTCTTATCCCTCTGTCTTCACCTCTCTCTCCCTCTGTCTTATCCCTCTGTCTTCACCTCTCTCTCCTTATCCCTCTGTCTTCACCTCTCCCTCTGTCTTCACCTCTCTCTCCTTATCCCTCTGTCTTCACCTCTCTCTCCTTATCCCTCTGTCTTCACCTCTCTCTCCTTATCCCTCTGTCTTCACCTCTCTCTCCTTATCTCTGTCTTCATCCTCTCTCTCTCCTTATCCCTCTGTCTTCACCTCTCCTTATCTCTCTGTCTTCACCTCTGTTTCTCCTTATCCCTCTGTCTTCACCTCTCTCTCCTTATCCCTCTGTCTTCACCTCTCCTTATCCCTCTGTCTTCACCTCTCTCTCCTTATCCCTCTGTCTTCACCTCTCTCTCCTTATCCCTCTGTCTTCACCTCTCTTATCCTCTGTCTTCTTCTCTCTCCTTATCCCTCTGTCTTCACCTCTCTCTCCTTATCCCTCTGTCTTCACCTCTCTCTCCCTCTGTCTTCACCTCTCTCTCCTTATCCCTCTGTCTTCACCTCTCTCTCCTTATCCCTCTGTCTTCACCTCTCTCTCCTTATCCCTCTGTCTTCACCTCTCTCTCCTTATCCCTCTGTCTTCACCTCTCTCTCCTTATCCCTCTGTCTTCACCTCTCTCTCCTGTCTTCATCTCTCTGTCTTCACCTCTTTCTCCTTATCCCTCTGTCTTCACCTCTCTTATCCCTCTGTCTTCACCTCTCTATCCCTCTGTCTTCACCTCTCTCTCCTTATCCCTCTGTCTTCACCTCTCTCTCCTTATCCCTCTGTCTTCACCTCTCTCTCTTATCCCTCTGTCTTCACCTCTCTCTCCTTATCCCTCTGTCTTCATCCTCTGTCTCACCTCTCCTCCTTATCCTCTGTCTTCACCTCTCTCTCTTTATCCCTCTGTCTTCACCTCTCTCTCCTTATCCCTCTGTCTTCACCTCTCTCTCCTTATCCCTCTGTCTTCACCTCTCTCTCCTTATCCCTCTGTCTTCACCTCTCCTTATCCCTCTGTCTTCACCTCTCTCTCCTTATCCCTCTGTCTTCACCTCTCTCTCCTTATCCCTCTGTCTTCACCTCTCTCTCCTTATCCCTCTGTCTTCACCTCTCTCTCCTTATCCCTCTGTCTTCACCTCTCCTTATCTCTCTGTCTTCACCTCTCTCTCCTTATCCCTCTCTTCACCTCTGTCTTCACCTCTCTCCTTATCTCTCTGTCTTCACCTCTCTCTCCTTATCCCTCTGTCTTCACCTCTCCTTATCTCTCTGTCTTCACCTCTCTCTCCTTATCCCTCTGTCTTCACCTCTCTCTCCTTATCCCTCTGTCTTCACCTCTCTCTCCTTATCCCTCTGTCTTCACCTCTCTCTCCTTATCCCTCTGTCTTCACCTCTCTCTCCCTCTGTCTTCCCTCTGTCTTCATCCTCTCTCTCCCTTATCCCTCTGTCTTCACCTCTCTCTCCTTATCCCTCTGTCTTCACCTCTCTCTGTCTTCTTATCCCTCTGTCTTCACCTCTCTCCTTATCCCTCTGTCTTCACCTCTCTCTTATCCCTCTGTCTTCACCTCTCTCTCCTTATCTCTCTGTCTTCACCTCTCTCTTATCCTCTATCTCCTCTGTCTTCACCTCTCTCTTATCTCTCTGTCTTCACCTCTCTCTCTGTCTTCACCTCTGTCTTCACCTCTCCTTATCCCTCTGTCTTCACCTCTCTCTTATCCTCTGTCTATCCCTCTGTCTTCACCTCTCTCTCCTATCCCTCTGTCTCTCTTCACCTCTCCTTATCTCTCTGTCTTCACCTCTCTCTCCTTATCCCTCTGTCTTCACCTCTCTCTGTATCACCTCTGTCTTCATCCTCTGTCTTCTCTCTTATCCCTCTGTCTTCACCTCTCTCTCTCCTGTCTTCACCTCTCTCTCCTTATCCTCTGTCTTCACCTCTCTCTGTCTTCACCTTATCCCTCTGTCTTCACCTCTCTCTCCTTATCCCTCTGTCTTCACCTCTCTCTCCTTATCCCTCTGTCTTCACCTCTCTCTCTGTCTTATCCCTCTGTCTTCACCTCTTCTCCTTATCCCCTCTCTCTCCTTATCCCTCTGTCTTCACCTCTCTCTCCTTATCCCTCTGTCTTCACCTCTCTCTCCTTATCCCTCTGTCTGTCTTCACCTCTGTCTTCACCTCTCTTATCTCTGTCTTCTCTGTCTTCACCTCTCTCTTATCCCTTATCTCTCTGTCTTCACCTCTCTCCTTATCCCTCTGTCTTCTCTCTTATCCCTCTGTCTTCACCTCCTCTCTCTCTTATCCCTCTGTCTTCACCTCTCTCTCTCCTTATCCTCTGTCTTCACCTCTCTTTCTCCTTATCCCTCTGTCTTCACCTCTCTCTCCTTATCTCTCTGTCTTCACCTTTCTCCTTATCCCTCTGTCTTCACCTCTCTCTTATCCTGTCTTCATCTCTCTTATCCCTCTGTCTTCACCTCTCTCTCCTTATCCCTCTGTCTTCACCTCTCCTCTGTCTTCTTCATCTCTCTCTGTCTCTGTCTTCACCTCTCTCCTTATCTCTGTCTTCATCTCTCTCCTCTGTCTTCACCTCTCTCTCCTTATCCCTCTGTCTTCACCTCTCTCTCTCTGTCTTCACCTCTCTCTCTGTCTTCACCTCTCTCTCCTTATCCCTCTGTCTTCACCTCTCTCTTATCTCTCTGTCTTCACCTCTCTCTCCTTATCCCTCTGTCTTCACCTCTCTCTCTCTGTCTTATCCCTCTGTCTTCACCTCTCTCCTTATCTCCTGTCTTCATCCCTCTGTCTGTCTTCACCTCTCTCTCCTTATCCCTCTGTCTTCACCTCTCTTCACCTCTCTCTTATCCCTCTGTCTTCACCTCTCTCTCCTCTATCCACTCTGTCTTCTGTCTTCTCTCTCTCCTTATCCCTCTGTCTTCACCTCTCTCTCCTTATCCCTCTGTCTTCATCCTCTGTCTTCACCTCCTTATCCTCTGTCTTCACCTCTCTCTCCCTTATCTTCCTCTGTCTTCACCTCTCTTCACTCTCTCTCCTTATCCCTCTGTCTTCACCTCTCTCTCCTTATCCCTCTGTCTTCACCTCTCTCTCCTTATCCCTCTGTCTTCACCTCTCTCTCCTTATCCCTCTGTCTTCACCTCTCTCTCCTTATCCCTCTGTCTTCACCTCTCTCTCCTTATCCCTCTGTCTTCACCTCTCTCTCTCCTTATCCCTCTGTCTTCACCTCTCTCCTTATCCCTCTGTCTCACCTCTCTGTCCTTATCCCTCTGTCTTCACCTCTCTCCTTATCCCTCTGTCTTCACCTCTCTCTCCCTCTATCACCTCTGTCTTCATCCTCTCTTCATCCCTCTGTCTTCCTTATCTCTCTGTCTTCACCTCTCTCTCCTTATCTCTCTGTCTTCACCTCTCTCTCCTTATCCCTCTGTCTTCACCTCTCTCTCCTTATCCCTCTGTCTTCACCTCTCTCCTTATCTCTCTGTCTTCACCTCTCACCTCTGTCTTCACCTCTCTTATCCCTCTGTCTTCACCTCTCTCCTTATCCCTCTGTCTTCACCTCTCTCTCCTTATCCCTCTGTCTTCACCTCTCTCTCCTTATCCCTCTGTCTTCACCTCTCTCTTATCCCTCTGTCTTCACCTCTCTCTCCTTATCCCTCTGTCTTCACCTCTCTTATCTCTGTCTTCACCTCCCTCTGTCTTCATCCCTCTGTCTTCACCTCTCCTTATCTCTCTGTCTTCACCTCTCTCTCCTTATCCCTCTGTCTTCACCTCTCTCTCCTTATCCCTCTGTCTTCACCTCTCTCTCCTTATCCCTCTGTCTTCACCTCTCTCTCCTTATCCCTCTGTCTTCACCTCTCTCTCTTATCCCTCTGTCTTATCTCTCTGTCTTCACTCTCTTATCTCTGTCTTATCTCTCTCTCTTCACACTCTTCTCTCCTTATCCCTCTGTCTTCTCTCCTTATCCCTCTGTCTTCACCTCTCTCTCCTTATCCCTCTGTCTTCACCTCTCTCTCTTATCCCTCTGTCTTCACCTCTCTCTCTTCTTATCCCTCTGTCTTCACCTCTCTCTCTTATCCTCTGTCTTCATCTCCTCTGTCTTCACTCTCTTATCCCTCTGTCTCTCTTCACCTATCTCCTCCCTCTGTCTTCACCTCTCTCTCTTATCCCTCTGTCTTCACCTCTCTCTCCTTATCCCTCTGTCTTCACCTCTCTCTCCCTCTGTCTTATCTGTCTGTCTTCACCTCTTCTCCTTATCCCTCTGTCTTCACCTCTCTCTCCTTATCCCTCTGTCTTCACCTCTCTCTCCTTATCTCTCTGTCTTCACCTCTCTTTCTCCTTATCTCTCTGTCTTCACCTCTCTCTCTCCTTATCCTCTGTCTTCACCTCTCTTCTCCTTATCCCTCTGTCTTCACCTCTCTCTCCTTATCCCTCTGTCTTCACCTCTCTCTCCTTATCTCTCTGTCTTCACCTCTCTCTCCTTATCTCTCTGTCTTCACCTCTCTCTCTCCTTATCTCTCTGTCTTCACCTCTCTCTCCTTATCTCTGTCTTCAGCTCTTTCTCCTTATCCCTCTGTCTTCACCTCTCTCTCCTTATCCCTCTGTCTTCACCTCTCTCTCCTTATCCCTCTGTCTTCACCTCTCTCTCCTTATCCCTCTGTCTTCACCTCTCTCTCCTTATCCCTCTGTCTTCACCTCTCTCTCCTTATCTATCTGTCTGTCTTCACCTCTCTCTCCTTATCCCTCTGTCTTCACCTCTCTCTCCTTATCCCTCTGTCTTCATCTGTCTTCACCTCTCTCTCCTTATCCCTCTGTCTTCACCTCTCTCTCCTTATCGCTCTGTCTTCACCTCTCTCTCTTATCACCTCTCTCTCCTTATCCCTCTGTCTTCACCTCTCTCTCCTTATCCCTCTGTCTTCACCTCTCTTTCTCCTTATCTCTCTGTCTTCACCTCTCTCTCCTTATCCCTCTGTCTTCACCTCTCTCTCCTTATCCCTCTGTCTTCACCTCTCTCTCCCCTTATCCCTCTGTCTTCACCTCTCTCTCCTTATCCCTCTGTCTTCACCTCTCTCCTTATCTCTCTGTCTTCACCTCTCTCTCCTTATCCCTCTGTCTTCACCTCTCTCTCCTTATCCCTCTGTCTTCACCTCTCTCTCCTTATCCCTCTGTCTTCACCTCTCTTTCTTTATCCCTCTGTCTTCACCTCTCTCTCCTTATCCCTCTGTCTTCACCTCTCTCTCCTTATCCCTCTGTCTTCACCTCTCTCTCCTTATCCCTCTGTCTTCACCTCTCTCTCCTTATCCCTCTGTCTTCACCTCTCTCTCCTTATCCCTCTTTCTTCACCTCTCTCTCCTTATCCCTCTGTCTTCACCTCTCTCTCCTTATCCCTCTGTCTTCACCTCTCTCTCCTTATCCCTCTGTCTTCACCTCTCTCTCCTTATCCCTCTGTCTTCACCTCTCTCTCCTTATCCCTCTGTCTTCACCTCTCTCTCCTTATCCCTCTGTCTTCACCTCTCTCTCCTTATCCCTCTCTCTTCACCTCTCTCTCCTTAGCCCTCTGTCTTCATTCCTCTCCTACTGTTACTTAGCTCTGTCTTTTATCTCTTGTATTGCCAAATCAACTGGTAGGTAGTCTGACTTCATTAAATGTACATTTAAGAATGCAACGATGCTCTCCTTTCTGTTAATTGATAACACAACAAATTGCATCGTGTAATAACGTGTTTGTTCATTCTGCCGCTAAGTTAGGAATAGGCCTGGGCAGGCAGACATAGCAATCTGAACCAGTAGGGGGTTGAACATGCCTGTCCCTGTATCAGTCTCCTACAACTCAACACAGACATTCTGGTCATTCAATGGGAACATGAACACACAACCAGAGTTTCCCAGGAGGGTTGTCATACACTACAGTACTTTTCTACCCAGCATCTTTATTTATTTGATTTCATCTTTATTTAACTGGGTAAGTTAGTTAAGAACAAATTGTTATTTTCAATGACAGCCTACCCCGGCCAAACCCGAACCCGGACAACGCTGGGCACTCCCAATCACGGCCGGTTATGATACAGCCTGGAATCAAACCAGGGTCTGTAGTGACGCCGCTAGCACTGCGATGCATTGCCGTAGACCACTGCGCCACTCGGGAGCATCACATTGCAGTATGCGGCAGAGAGAGACACAGTTCTGTATTGTTGTTGTGAGAGACTAATCCTGGCATGCTGAGTTCTGACCCTGTTCTACACAGCTGGTTCTCTGTGTGTCTGCAGCTGGGGCCTGCAACATAACACACTGCCCAGTGGACAGGTTCACACACACATGCACACGCACAGCTGTAAATGCACTAATGTGTATAAATCAGTTATGAACAGTTATGGAAACCTGTTTGTGTGTGTCTGTGTGTGTACACATGTGTGTGTCTGTGTGTGTGTACACATGTGTGTGTCTGTGTGTGTGTACACATGTGCGTGTGTGAAGGTGATAGATGGTCTGTAATTGAATAGAGAATGAGCATACATGTTTTATGAGGCCCTTGGTCATGGCCAAGAGGAGATGCCAAGGAAACCAGTCCTGAGCCAAAAGAGCCACTGCTATCACTTTCACCACCATTCTGGCTCTGATAATACCACAACACATCACTGTTTCACAGAGCCACCATATTCAAGGCATGTAGCATCTGGCATCATGGCCATTATGGCTCTACATGGCATTTACTGTTGCAATAACAGTTACAGAGCCCCCATTGTAAATGGTTATTAAGGTTCTACTACAGCCCTAACAGCCATAGAGCCACTGCTATCTGGACCATTATGGCTCATAATACATCACAGTTATAGGGCTACCACCATCAAGGTCACTAAGAGCATGAGCATGTCACTAAGAGCACGTCAGTGACTGACCCACACACCTTCAATCATGTGTGTCTGGGAGTCAAACTCGCACACACACACACACACACACACACACACACACACACACACACACACACACACACACACACACACACACACACACACACACACACACACACACACACACACACACACACACGCACAGACATACACACATACATATGCACTCACTGTCACACACGCGATCTGGATACTTGGCAGGCGGCCATTTCAGTCAGGATGATTAGATGTGTGTTTGAGTGAGTGTTTTTAACTGACTTACTATAGGGTCATGGTAGACATTAGTCCTTCTGTCTTACATCTCTAATTAATGGAGCTGAGTTATCACACTGTTCCCGGACAGGACAGTAAAGGTCTCTATAGGAACATATTTACATGAAGATCATTATGGAAAGTAAAGATGCATTTCACTGAGTGTTATTTCAAAAGTGAAGCTCACAGCAATTGTTTGTGGGTCTCACACTCTTCTATGACTTTTGATTGGTCACTAACTCTGCTGTATGATTGGTTAGTAAAAATCTT
This sequence comes from Oncorhynchus gorbuscha, assembly GCF_021184085.1. Lineage (NCBI taxonomy): Eukaryota > Metazoa > Chordata > Actinopteri > Salmoniformes > Salmonidae > Oncorhynchus > Oncorhynchus gorbuscha. Next base: position 1,474,786 of record NC_060191.1, read on the forward strand.
CTCAGCTGAGTGATTGGTCATTAACTCTGTTCTCTGGTCTGTGATTGGTGTCCAGGAATGGCAGGACTACCGTCTGACTTGGGTCCCTGAGGAGTTTGATGGCATGGAGAAGGTCAGACTGCCTTCCAAACACATCTGGCTGCCCGACGTTGTGCTGTATAACAAGTGAGTTACACACACACACACACACACACACACACACACACACACACACACACACACACACACACACACACACACACACACACACACACACACACACACACACACACACACACACACACACACACACACACACACACACACATCTAGCTGCCAGGCGTTGTTCTGTATAACAAGTGAGTTACACACACACACACACACACACACACACACACACACACACACACACACACACACACACACACACACACACACACACACACACACACACACACACACACACACACACACACACACACACACGCACAGACACACACACACACACACACACACACACATCTAGCTGCCCGATATTGTGCTGTATAAAAGTGAGTTACACACACACACACACACACACACACACACACACACACACACACACACACACACACACACACACACACACACACACACACACACACACACACACACATCTAGCTGCCAGACGTTGTTCTGTATAACAAGTGAGTTACACACACACACACACACACACACACACACACACACACACACACACACACACACACACACACACACACACACACACACACACACACACACACACACACACACACACACACACACACACACATCTAGCTGCCCGATATTGTGCTGTATAAAAAGTGAGTCACACACACACACACACACACACACACACACACACACACACACACACACACACACACACACACACACACACACACACACACACACACATCTAGCTGCCCGATATTGTGCTGTATAAAAGTGAGTTACACACACACACACACACACAGACACACACACACACACACACATCTAGCTGCCCGATATTGTGCTGTATAAAAGTGAGTTACACACACACACACACACACACACACACACACACACACACACACACACACACACACACACACACACACACACACACACACACACACACACACACACACACATCACACACACACACACACACACACATCTAGCTGCCCGATATTGTGCTGTATAAAAGTGAGTTACACACACACACACACACACACACACACACACACACACACACACACACACACACACACACACACACACACACACACACACACACACACACACACACACACACACACACACACATCTAGCTGCCAGACGTTGTTCTGTATAACAAGTGAGTTACACACACACACACACACACACACACACACACACACACACACACACACACACACACACACACACACACACACACACACACACACACACACACACACACACACACACACACACACACACACATCTAGCTGCCAGACGTTGTTCTGTATAACAAGTGAGTTACACACACACACACACACACACACACACACACACACACACACACACACACACACACACACACACACACACACACACACACACACACACACACACGCACAGACACACACGCACAGACACACACACACACACGCACAGACGACACACACACACACACACACACACACATCTAGCTGCCCGATATTGTGCTGTATAAAAGTGAGTCACACACACACACACACACACACACACACACACACACACACACACACACACACACACACACACACACACACACACACACACACACATCTAGCTGCCCGATATTGTGCTGTATAAAAGTGAGTTACACACACACACACACACACACACAGACACACACACACACACACACACACATCTAGCTGCCCGATATTGTGCTGTATAAAAGTGAGTTACACACACACACACACACACACACACACACACACACACACACACACACACACACACACACACACACACACACACACACACACACACACACACACACACACACACACACATCTAGCTGCCCGATATTGTGCTGTATAAAAGTGAGTTACACACACACACACACACACACACACACACACACACACACACACACACACACACACACTAGCTGCCAGACACACACACTGTACAACACACACAGTTACACACACACACACACACACACACACACACACACACATCTAGCTGCCAGACGTTGTTCTGTATAACAAGTGAGTTACACACACACACACACACACACACACACACACACACACACACACACACACACACACACACACACACACACACACACACACACACACACACACACACACAGTACAGCATTGTTCCTCAACTCCAGTCTTCTAGTTCCTATCTTATTGTAGTCTCTTAGCCCGGTGTAAGTTATCTTATCAGAGTGTCTTAACCCTGTGTAAGCTATCTTATCAGTGAAAGTGAACTGTCTGGCCTCAATCTCCTCTTTCTCTAATGCCGTCTTACGCTGATTAACCAACCGGTGGGGGCTAAACTGATCCACCCCCATAACCACTCGCAACACATTAACACAGTCAGTCACAAACTAATGGGTTCCATTGATTTAATTCCTTACGAAGGGTAATCTTCCTCCATTGCTCTCTTTCTTTGTTCCCTACCTGAGTTATTTGACCCGTTCCTTACCTGAGGTATTTGACCCGTTCCCTACCTGAGGTAGTTGACCCCTTCCCTATCTGTGGGTAGTTGACCCCTTCCCTACCTGAGGTATTTGACCCGTTCCCTACCTGAGGTATTTGACCCGTTCCCTACCTGTGGTAGTTGACCCCTTCCCTACCTGTGGGTAGTTGACCCCTTCCCTACCTGAGGTATTTGACCCCTTCCCTACCTGAGGTAGTTGACCCCTTCCCTACCTGTGGGTAGTTGACCCTTCCCTACCTGTGGGTAGTTGACCCCTTCCCTACCTGTGGGTAGTTGACCCCTTCCCTACCTGTGGGTAGTTGACCCCTTCCCTACCTGTGGGTAGTTGACCCCTTCCCTACCTGTGGGTAGTTGACCCCTTCCCTACCTGAGGTATTTGACCCGTTCCCTACCTGAGGTAGTTGACCCCTTCCCTACCCGAGGTAGTTGACCCCTTCCAAACCTGTGGGTAGTTGACCCCTTCCCTACCTGAGGTATTTGACCTGTTCTCTACCCGAGGTAGTTGACCCCTTCCCTACCTGAGGTATTTGACCTGTGCCCTACCCGAGGTAGTTGACCCCTTCCCTACCCGAGGTAGTTGACCCCTTCCCTACCTGAGGTATTTGACCCCTTCCCTACCTGAGGCATTTGACTTGTTCCCTGCCTGAGGTAGTTGACCCTTTCCCTACCTGAGCTATTTGACCCCTTCCCTACCTGAGGTATTTGACCCCTTCCCTAACTGATTTCTTTGACCCCTTCCCCACCTGAGGCATTTGACCCCTTCCCTACCTGAGGCATTTGACCCCTTCCCTACCTGAGGCATTGGACTTGTTCCCTACCTGAGGTATTTGACTTGTTCCCTGCCTGAGGTAGTTGACCCCTTCCCTACCTGAGCTATTTGACCCCTTCCCTACCTGAGCTATTTGACCCCTTCCCTACCTGAGGCATTTGACACCTACAATGTCTACAATGTTGTTTCTGGTGTCCTTTGACAGCTCTTTGGTCTTGGCCATAGTGGAGTTTGGAGTGTGACTGTTTGAGGTTGTGGACAGGTGTCTTTTATACCGATAACAAGTTCAAACAGGTGCCATTAATACAGGTAACGAGTGGAGGACAGAGGAGCCAGAAATGTTACTTGTTTGTAGGTGACCAAATACTTATTTTCCACCATAATTTGCAAATAAATTCATAAAAAATCCTACAATGTGATTTTCTGGATTTTTTTTCTAATTTTGTCTTTCATAGATGAAGTGTACCTATGATGAAAATTACAGGCCTCTCTCATCTTTTTAAGTGGGAGAACTTGCACAATTGGTGGCTGACTAAATACTTTTTTGCCCCACTGTATTTTACCCTTTCCCTACCTGAGGTAGTTGACCCCTTCCCTACCTGAGGTATTTGACTTGTTCCCTACCTGAGGCATTTGACCCGTTCCCTACCTGAGGTATTTGACCCGTTCCCTACCTGAGGCATTTGACCCCTTCCCTACCTGAGGCATTTGACCCCTTCCCTACCTGAGGCATTTGACCCCTTCCCTACCTGAGGCATTTGACCCCTTCCCTACCTGGGTTCTTTGACCCCTTCCCTACCTGAGTTCTTTGACCCCTTCCCTACCTGAGCTATTGGACCCGTTCCCTACCTGAGTTCTTTGACCCCTTCCCTACCTGAGGCATTTGACCCCTTCCCTACCTGAGGCATTTGACCCCTTCCCTACCTGGGTTCTTTGACCCCTTCCCTACCTGAGTTCTTTGACCCGTTCCCTACCTGAGGGATTTGACCCGTTTTCTACCTGAGGCATTTGACCCCTTCCCTACCCGAGGGATTTGACCTGTTCTTTACCTGAGGCATTTGACCCCATTCCCTACCTGAGTTCTCTTGAGTTGTCCTCGCTGTGTCCAGGTTAAGGAAGGATGATGTTTCCCTGAGCAGTGACCAGCATGTTTATATAAGGAGTTGTGTGTTACTTTGCAGTCCTGATACGCATCACACCCTCGTCTATCTGACCTTCTCCATCTTTCTGTCGTCAGAGAGAGAGAGAGTGTGTGTGTGTGTGTGTGTGTGTGTGTGTGTGTGTGTGTGTGTGTGTGTGTGTGTGTGTGTGTGTGTGTGTGTGTGTGTGTGTGTGTGTGTGTGTGTGTGTGTGTGTGTGTGTGTGTGTGTGTGTGTGTGTGTGTGTGTGTGTGTGTGAGAGAGAGATATCTTCTGTGGTCATCTTACCTGGCTGTCTGTAACAGTAGAGTCTTACCTGTCCTGTCACCCAGTCCTGCCTGTGTGAGATGTGGCTGAGGCTGTGTGATAAAGGATTTGTAGTGAGACTGGAGGAAATTTAATGAGACACACAGAGAGCTGAGGTTACATTTACACCCATTTATAGGAGAAACCGTCTCGCTCTTTTCTGCTAATTTTAATCTGTATGTATTACAAAAAAAATTCAAAGATGTGATCGATTTAAAAGGGCATGGATTTTATATACTATATTTTAATATCTAAAATCCTTCCAATAGTCTAACGTTCTCTCTCTTTCCACCCCTCCTTCCTTAGTGCTGACGGAATGTACGAGGTCTCCTTCTACTCCAACGCGGTGGTCTCCCATGACGGCAGTATCTTCTGGCTGCCTCCAGCCATCTACAAGTCAGCCTGTAAGATCGAGGTCAAACACTTCCCCTTCGACCAGCAGAACTGCACCATGAGGTTCCGCTCCTGGACCTACGACCGCACAGAGATCGACCTGATCCTGAGGTCCGACGTGGCCAGCATGGACGACTTCACACCCAGCGGAGAGTGGGACATCATCGCCCTGCCGGGGCGCCGCAACGAGAACCCTGCCGACCCCACCTACGTAGACATCACCTATGACTTCATCATCCGCAGGAAACCTCTGTTCTACACCATCAACCTCATCATCCCCTGTGTCCTCATCACCTCTCTGGCTATCTTAGTGTTCTATCTGCCCTCTGACTGTGGAGAGAAGATGACCCTGTGTATCTCTGTCCTGCTGGCCCTCACAGTGTTCCTCCTGCTGATCTCTAAGATCGTCCCCCCCACCTCCCTGGACGTTCCTCTGGTCGGGAAGTACCTGATGTTCACCATGGTCCTGGTGACCTTCTCTATTGTCACCAGTGTGTGTGTTCTCAACGTGCACCACCGCTCACCCACCACACACACCATGCCCCCCTGGGTCAAGCTGGTGTTCCTCAACAAATTGCCTGCGCTGCTCTTCATGCGCCAGCCCCAGAACAGCTGCGAGCGTCAGAAGCTGCGCCAGCGACGGAGGGGCCAGGAGCAGAGGGAGGGGGGCAGGGATGGGGGCTCCGCCGGGGGGCTGATGGTGGGCCTGGGGCTGGGGAGCGGAGGGGGTGGCACGGCTAACAACGAACCCTGTACGTGTTACGTGAACCGGGCGTCGGTGAAACAGTTTGTAGGGGAGCTGGGAGGGGGCACGGGGGGAGGGGGAGGGGGTCAATGGAGGGGCTGAACGGGCTGAGGGAAGACAGGGAGGGGGGGCAGGGGAACCGGCCCAGGGGGAAACAGGTAGGAGGGGGCCCAGCCCTGACCCAGGCCGTGCTAGGACAAGCCTGCCCTGGGTTGGAGGAGGCTGTTGACGGGGTCCGCTTCATCGCCAACCACATGAAGACTGAAGACGACGACCAGAGTGTGAGTAACGTAGAAATACATCATTTATTCACCATTCCGTACAACTATACAGTGGGGCAAAAAAGTATTTAGTCAGCCACCAATTGTGCAAGTTCTCCCACTTAAAAAGATGAGAGAGGCCTGTAATTTTCATCATAGGTACACTTCAACTATGATAGACAAAAGGAGGAAAAAAATCCAGAAAATCACATTGTAGGATTTTTTATTAATTTATTTTCAAATTATGGTGGAAAATAAGTATTTGGTCACCTACAAACAAGCAAGATTTCTGGCTCTCACAGACCTGTAACTTCTTCTTTAAGAAGAGGCTCCTCTATCCTCCACTCATTACCTGTATTAATGGCACCTGTTTGAACTTGTTATCAGTATAAAAGACACCTGTCCACAACCTCAAACAGTCACACTCCAAACTCCACTATGGCCAAGACCAAAGAGCTGTCAAAGGACACCAGAAACAAAATTGTAGACCTGCACCAGGCTGGGAAGACTGAATCTGCAATAGGTAAGCAGCTTGGTTTGAAGAAATCAAATGTGGGAGCAATTATTAGGAAATGGAAGACATACAAGACCACTAATAATCTCCCTCGATCTGGGGCTCCACGCAAGATCTCACCCCGTGGGGTCAAAATGATCACAAGAACGGTGAGCAAAAATCCCAGAACCACACGGGGGGACCTAGTGAATGACCTGCAGAGAGCTGGGACCAAAGTAACAACGCCTACCATCAGTAACACACTATGACGCCAGCGACTCAAATCCTGCAGTGCCAGACGTGTCCCCCTGCTTAAGCTAGTACATGTCCAGGCCCGTCTGAAGTTTGCTAGAGAGCATTTGGATGATCCAGAAGAAGATTGGGAGAATGTAATATGGTCAGATGAAAGCAAAATATAACTTTTTGGTAAAAACTCGTCGTGTTTGGAGGACAAAGAATGCTGAGTTGCATCCAAAGAACACCATACCTACTGTGAAGCATGGGGGTGAAAACATCATGCTTTGGGGCTGTTTTTCTGCAAAGGTACCAGGACAACTGATCCATGTAAAGGAAAGAATGAATGGGGCCATGTATCGTGAGATTTTGAGTGAACACCTCCTTCCATCAGCAAGGGCATTGAAGATGAAACGTGGCTGGGTCTTTCAGCATGACAATGATCCCAAACACACCGCCCGGGCAACGAAGGAGTGGCTTCATAAGAAGCAGTTCAAGGTCCTGGAGTGGCCTAGCCAGTCTCCAGATCTCAACCCCATAGAAAATCTTTGGAGGGAGTTGAAAGTCCGTGTTGCCCAGCAACGGCCCCAAAACATCACTGCTCTAGAGGAGATCTGCAAGATCTGCAATAACAAAAGTTTATCTCAATACTTTGTTTTATATATCTCTATATATATATAGGAATGGGCCAAAATACCAGCAACAGTGTGTGAAAACCTTGTGAAGAATTACAGAAAATGTTTGACCTCTGTCAGTGCCAACAAAGGGTACATAACAAAGTATTGAGATAAACTTTTGTTATTGACCAAATACTTATTTTCCACCATAATTTGCAAATAAATTCATTCAAAATCCTACAAATGTGATTTTCTGGATTTTTTTTCTCATTTTGTCTGTCATAGTTGAAGTGTACCTATAATGAAAATTACAGGCCTCTCTCATCTTTTTAAGTGGGAGAACTTGCACAATTGGTGGCTGACTAAATACTTTTTTTGCCCCACTGTATATCACATTATATACACTGCTGAAAAAAATAAAGGGAACACTTAAACAACACAATGTAACTCCAAGTCAATCACACTTTTGTGAAATCAAACTGTCCACTTAGGAAGCAACACTGATTGACAATACATTTCACATGCTGTTGTGCAAATGGAATAGACAACAGGTGGAAATTATAGGCAATTAGCAAGACACCCCCAATAAAGGAGTGGTTCTGCAGGTGGTGACCACAGACCACTTCTCAGTTCCTATGCTTCCTGGCTGATGTTTTGGTCACTTATGAATGCTGGCGGTTCTTTCACTCTAGTGGTAGCATGAGATGGAGTCTACAACCCTCACAAGTGGCTCAGGTAGTGCAGCTCATCCAGGATAGCACATCAATGCGAGCTGTGGCAAGAAGGTTTGCTGTGTCTGTCAGCGTAGAGCATGGAGGCGCTACCAGGAGACAGGCCAGTACATCAGGAGACGTGGAGGAGGCCGTAGGAGGGCAACAACCCAGCAGCAGGACCGCTACCTCCACCTTTGTGCAAGGAGGAGCAGGAGGAGCACTGCCAGAGCCCTGCAAAACTTCCTGCAGCAGGCCACAAATGTGCATGTGTCTGCTCAAACGGTCAGAAACAGACTCCATAAGGGTGGTATGAGGTCCCAACGTCCACAGGTGTGGGTTGTGCTGTCAGCCCAACACCGTGCAGGACGTTTGGCATTTGCCAGAGAACACCAAGATTGGCAAATTCACCACTGGCACCCTGTGCTCTTCACAGATGAAAGCAGGTTCACACTGAAGACATGTGACAGTCTGAAGACGCCGTGGAGAACGTTCTGCTGCCTGCAACATCCTCCAGCATGACCGGTTTGGCGGTGGGTCAGTCATGGTGTGGGGTGGCATTTCTTTGGGGGGCTGCACAGCCCTCCATGTGCTCGCCAGAGGTAGCCTGACTGCCATTAGGTACCGAGATGAGATCCTCAGACCCCTTGTGAGACCATATGCTGGTGCGGTTGGCCCTGGGTTCCTCCTAATGCAAGACAATGCTAGACCTCATGTGGCTGGTGTGTGTCAGCAGTTCCTGCAAGAGGAAGGCATTGATGCTATGTACTGGCCCGCCCATTCCCCAGACCTGAATCCAATTGAGCACATCTGGGACATCATGTCTCGCTCCATCCACCAACGCCACGTTGCCCCACAGACTGTCCAGGAGTTGGCGGATACTTTAGTCCAGGTCTGGGAGGAGATCCCTCAGGAGACCATCCGCCACCTCATCAGGAGCATGCCCAGGCGTTGTAGGGAGGTCATACAGGCACGTGGAGGCCACACACACTACTGAGCCTAATTTTGACTTGTTTTAAGGACATTACATCAAAGTTGGATCAGCCTGTAGTGTGGTTTTCCACTTTAATTTTGAGTGTGACTCCAAATCCAGACCTCCATGAGTTGATACATTTGATTTCCATTGATAATTTTTGTGTGATTCTGTTGTCAGCACATTCAACTATGTAAAGAAAAAAGTATTTAATAAGAATATTTCATTCATTCAGATCTAGGATGTGTTATTTTTAGTGTTCCCTTTATTTTTTTGAGCAGTGTATATGATGTCTTAACCCTGTTCTGCCATACACATCATAGAATGTTACTTACACTCGGTCTAGAAGGCCATATATCTACACTTATTCACAGCAGATAGGCCCGTTTCGAGACGGTATTGTTTTGAACATTTGTTTTAGGACTGATTCCTAGCACTCTACTCAATGCATTGTCAATAAGCGCTGATGAAGATTTCATGCAAAGTGCATTATAGTGGCTTGGAAATACAATGGCATTCAAAAGGAGGCAAATAATTATTAGGAAAACCTTTTGTCATCATTTTGATGTTGCCAGATTGAATTTAAATGCAGTATAACGTTAGCTAGCTAGCTAAGATTGAGGGGAGGACACCAGATTTTAACTAGCTAACGTTAGCATTGCTAACTAATAACTTCATTGCCATCTGTTTGAAGTACATTTGATGACATGATAATGATGTCAAAGTTGTGTCCTACTAAATATTTGCCCACTTTAGCAATATAATAATATTTCCAGTCCACTATAGTGTAATTTAGACTAAACAGTCAATAGCCTCTGTTCAGAATGACTGGGCTTATCACAACTTTTGGGCACCACTATGGTGGAGGGCGGCTTGAGAACGTCCATAACAATGGCATGATGTGACGGAGGTGCAACCTATGAATAGCTACCACCTACTGCTACATTCTAGGGAGAATAACTATGGGTGAATGGTTATGAATTCATGGGCTACACTTGTTCTGCTCTGAATATTTAACACAGTTTTAATCTTAGCTACTGTATGATATCAGCATTGTGAGTGAATAAAACAGGGCTCTCCCAATGTAGGAGTAGAGGAGTAGAAAGAGAGGAGGATGAACGACAGGGGGGGGGGGGATTTTTCCTTCAGTGGGCAGGGATGCCTGAAGGCATGGAGAGGGAGGAAATAACATTCTTCTGGAATGAGAGACCCTGACATGGTGAATTAACAGTCCTTGTAATTCTGTCCATCAGCGCCACTCATCATCTCCATGGTTACCGTCCGTTTCCATGCCGACCACTTTTAAGACCCACCTGATCCTTCTTTCACTTCAGGTCCTCCCTTCACATACACATATTCCAAAACATGCATCCTGTTTGCGATAAGGCACTAAAGTAATATTTTTTTCCGTCCTGAATACAAAGCGTTGTGTTAGGGGCTAATCCGACATAACACATCACTGAGTACCACTCTTCATATTTTCAAGCATGTTGGTGGCTGCATCATGTTATGGGTATGCTTGTCATCGGCAGGACTAGGGAGTTTTTTTAGGATAAAAATAAATGGAATAGAGGTAAACCTGGTTCAGTCTGCTTTCCAACAGACACTGGGAGACAAATTCACCTTTCAGCAGGACAATAACCTAAAACCCAATGTCAAAAAATCTATGGCAAGACTTGAAAATGACCAACAACCAACTTGACAGAGCCTCAAAAGCATGCTCAAGCAGCAGAGTCGATATCCGCACTTATAAACCCAGGGTCATTACACTACTTGTGTAAACAAGATACTGTATATTAGTGTTTTATTTTTCATAGGTATTTTACAAATGTTAGAATTGTTCTTCCATTTTGACATTAGAGTATTTTGTGTAGATCGTTCACAAAAAATGACAATTAAATCCATTTGAATCCTATCTTGTAACACAACAATAAGTGGAAAAAGTCAAAGGTGGGAATACTTTCAGTAAGAAGTGTACTTATGTAAACCTCTGCCTCACCCTCTTCAGGTGAGCGAGGACTGGAAGTATGTTGCCATGGTGATCGACCGTCTCTTCCTGTGGATCTTTATAATTGTGTGTGTGTCCGGAACGGTCGGGATGTTCCTCCAGCCACTGTTCCAGAACTACACTGCCAAGACCATCACCAACACCAATGGCTGACCAACCAGGTGCCCAGCAGCATCGATGGACACCGCCCCGACCCAATCAGCACAGCAGGACAGGGGCAGGAGGGAGGGACCTGCCCAGCAGGGGAAGTGGGTTTTATTAAGTCTGTGGAACTAAATTGGACAGGAGCCACACCTGTTAACCTTTATAGCCTTTCTACTGAACTGTTCTGAACTGAAGAACTAAACTTAACACCAACATCGTATTAAAGATTTTTTTCCAGAGGGATAAATGCATGGACAACTCTTCCCTTTATCCCAGAGGAAGGTGGAGTTATGCCTCTCCTCTCTCCCTCTGAGTGACAAGCGGCAGAAGCCAATCAGGGAGAGAGGACAATCTCTAAATTGTTTGACATCCTGTAGAACGCTACGCCAGCCAATCAATGCTCTTCATTCCAAGCTGACTGTACAAGCTTACTGAGAGTATATTGTCGCACTTTAACTGGTACAGAACTTAATGCTTCAGTAACAGAACCTTGATTGGAAACTGTGTCCACCAATCGGGAAAATGTAAAGGCAATTGTTTTTCCAAGCCACTTCTGTTAAGCCAACTGATAGTACAGTACAGTATATTTTACCATAGCATAGCAGTGTACCACAGTATAGCTTTAAATATAATATTATTGCGATTTCTCTGTGTCTGTTCCTGAGAGAAAGGTAGGGTGCAGTGGTTTGTTGTATGATTCTCTGTGTCTGTTCCTCAGAGAAAGGTAGGGTGCAGTGGTTTGTTGTATGATTCTCTGTGTCTGTTCCTCAGAGAAAGGTAGGGTGCAGTGGTTTGTTGTATGATTCTCTGTGTCTGTTCCTCAGAGAAAGGTAGGGTGCAGTGGTTTGTTGTATGATTCTCTGTGTCTGTTCCTCAGAGAAAGGTAGGGTGCAGTGGTTTGTTGTATGATTCTCTGTGTCTGTTCCTCAGAGAAAGGTAGGGTGCAGTGGTTTGTTGTATGATTCTCTGTGTCTGTTCCTCAGAGAAAGGTAGGGTGCAGTGGTTTGTTGTATGATTCTCTGTGTCTGTTCCTCAGAGAAAGGTAGGGTGCAGTGGTTTGTTGTATGATTCTCTGTGTCTGTTCCTGAGAGAAAGGTAGGGTGCAGTGGTTTGTTGTATGATTCTCTGTGTCTGTTCCTGAGAGAAAGGTAGGGTGCAGTGGTTTGTTGTATGATTCTCTGTGTCTGTTCCTCAGAGAAAGGTAGGGTGCAGTGGTTTGTTGTATGATTCTCTGTGTCTGTTCCTGAGAGAAAGGTAGGGTGCAGTGGTTTGTTGTATGATTCTCTGTGTCTGTTCCTCAGAGAAAGGTAGGGTGCAGTGGTTTGTTGTATGATTCTCTGTGTCTGTTCCTCAGAGAAAGGTAGGGTGCAGTGGTTTGTTGTATGATTCTCTGTGTCTGTTCCTGAGAAAGGTAGGGTGCAGTGGTTTGTTGTATGATTCTCTGTGTCTGTTCCTCAGAGAAAGGTAGGGTGCAGTGGTTTGTTGTATGATTCTCTGTGTCTGTTCCTCAGAGAAAGGTAGGGTGCAGTGGTTTGTTGTATGATTCTCTGTGTCTGTTCCTCAGAGAAAGGTAGGGTGCAGTGGTTTGTTGTATGATTCTCTGTGTCTGTTCCTGAGAGAAAGGTAGGGTGCAGTGGTTTGTTGTATGATTCTCTGTGTCTGTTCCTCAGAGAAAGGTAGGGTGCAGTGGTTTGTTGTATGATTCTCTGTGTCTGTTCCTCAGAGAAAGGTAGGGTGCAGTGGTTTGTTGTATGATTCTCTGTGTCTGTTCCTCAGAGAAAGGTAGGGTGCAGTGGTTTGTTGTATGATTCTCTGTGTCTGTTCCTCAGAGAAAGGTAGGGTGCAGTGGTTTGTTGTATGATTCTCTGTGTCTGTTCCTGAGAGAAAGGTAGGGTGCAGTGGTTTGTTGTATGATTCTCTGTGTCTGTTCCTGAAACTAGAATGGTGATGGTTTGTTGTATGATTCCTGTGTCTGTTCACTAACACTATAAAGGAGAAGAGACAGATTTGTGTAAGATTCTCTGTGTCTGTTCCTCAGAGAGAGGGATATTGACAGAGAGTTTGATGGAATGAAATGAAGTCTGTTATAGTGAATCCCAAACCGCCCAGTGGTTTGTTGTAACTTCTCCGTTGTCTGTTGCTGAGAGAAAGCTCAGGGTGCAGTGGTTTGTTGTATGCCCTTGAACAGGCAGTTCCTGACTGTTCCTAGGCCGTGCAGTGAAAATAAGAATTTATTCTTAACTGTGTCTGTTCCTAATAAAATAACTAAATGCATTTTTTGTATGATTCTCTGTGTCTGTTCCTGAGAGAAACAGCTCAGTGGGATAATAGCAGCTTGTGTCTGTTCCTGAGAGTAAGGTGCAAGGGGCATGAGTTTGATTCAGTAAATTCTGGCCTGGGAAACTGAGATTGCGTTGAGCCAAAATGGAGTAAATTCCCTCTTTTTACAGTATTTTATTTATTTATTTAACCTTTATTTAACTAGGCAAGTCAGTTAAAGAACAAATTCTTATGTTCAATGTCCCTAGAAACAGTGGGTTAACTGCCTGTTCAGGGGCAGAGCGACAGATTAGTACCTTGTCAGCTCAGTTGAGCCATGATTGCACAAAATTGGGTGGTCGAATATAGAACTGACAGATGATATGTATTGTTGGAATAAGGATGTTTTCTCATGAAACATAAGCTATTGTGTGTTATCAATGTTTGCACAAATGTTAATTTCTGTCATCACTGTGATTCTCATTATCAGAGTAAGACAGTGTCTCACTCTGTCCTCTCTTCCTTTCCTCCCTCTCTCCTCCCCCCCTTCCCCCTCCTGTCCTAAGAATCCTTCTCCCTCTCTCCTCCTTCCTCCTCATGTCCATTTTTTCCTTCCCCCTCCTGCCCTGTCTCCTCCCCAGCTCCTTGTCCTCCCAGCCTTCTCCCTCTCTCATCTCCTCCTTCCTCCTCATGTCCTCCCCTCCTTCTCCCTGGGAAACTGATCTCCTCCTTGAGCCAAATGTCCTCCCCTCCTTCCCCAGTATTTTATTTATTTATTTAACCTTTATTTAACTCCCCAAGTCCTTCCCCCTCAAATCCTCTTATGTTCCCCCTCCTGCCTCTCCTCCTTCCCCTTAACTGCCTCCCCTCCTGTCCTCCCCTCCTTCTCCCTTGTCAGCTCAGTTCCCCCATCCATCCCCCACCTATCCTCCCTCCTTCCCTCACCTGTCCTCTCCTCTTTCCCCCTCCTGTCCTCTCCTCCTTCCCCCTCCTGTCCTCTCCTCCTGTCCTTCCCTCCTTCCCCCTGATCTCACAAATCTCCTCCTTCCCCCATCCTGTCCTCCCTCTCTCAGATTGTGTTGTGCTCTGTAGCTGACTCTCTCTCTCCTTTCCCCCTCCTGTCCTCTCCTCCTTTCCCCTCCTGTCCTCTCCCTCTTTCCCCTTCCTGTCCTCTCCTCCTTCCCCCTCCTGTCCCCTCCTCCTTCCCCCTCCTGTCCTCCCCTCCTTCTCCCCCTCTCATCTCCTCCTTTCCCCCTCCTGTCCTTCCCTCCTTCCCCCTCCTCCCTCTCCTCCTTCCCCCTCCTGTCCTCCCTCTTCAGATTCCTGTCCTCTCCAACTTCCCACTCCTGTCCTCTCCAACTTCCCCCTCCTGTCCTCTCCTCCTTTCCCCTCCTGTCCTCTCCTCCTTCCCCCTCCTGTCCTCTCCTCCTGTCCTTCCCTGTTTCCCATTCGCTCCTCTCCTCCTTCCCCCTCCTGTCCTCCCTCTCTCAGATTGTGTTGTGCTCTGTAGCTGACTCTCTCCTCTCCTCCTTCCGCCTCCTGTCCTCCCTCTCTCAGATTGTGTTGTGCTCTGTAGCTGACTCTCTCCTCTCCTCCTTCCGCCTCCTGTCCTCCCTCTCTCAGATTGTGTTGTCCTTCTGTAGCTGACTCTATCCTCTCCTCCTTCCGCCTCCTGTCCTCCCTCTCTCAGATTGTGTTGTGCTCTGTAGCTGACTCTCTCCTTTCCTCCTTCCGCCTCCTGTCCTCCCTCTCTCAGATTGTGTTGTGCTCTGTAGCTGACTCTCTCCTCTCCTCCTTCCGCCTCCTGTCCTCCCTCTCTCAGATTGTGTTGTGCTCTGTAGCTGACTCTATCCTCTCCTCCTTCCGCCTCCTGTCCTCCCTCTCTCAGATTGTGTTGTGCTCTGTAGCTGACTCTCTCCTTTCCTCCTTCCGCCTCCTGTCCTCCCTCTCTCAGATTGTGTTGTGCTCTGTAGCTGACTCTCTCCTCTCCTCCTTCCGCCTCCTGTCCTCCCTCTCTCAGATTGTGTTGTGCTCTGTAGCTGACTCTCTCCTCTCCTCCTTCCGCCTCCTGTCCTCCCTCTCTCAGATTGTGTTGTGCTCTGTAGCTGACTCTCCCCAGTGTGTAATGCTGTATTATTATTATTGTCAGAACACAAGCCACCTATAGTTATTACAGTAATGGGCCAGGTTAATTTACTTAATGTCCGATGTGTGTGTGTGCACTCATTGCCCACTGCATTACCATATCTGTCCGATGCAATGTGCAAGAGAGCTTACTTCCCTGGAGAGAGAGAGAGAGAGACCAGCCAAGTGTTAACTGCCATCCTGAGTGATCCCCTTCCATGACCTTGCGTCACTCTGTGGGACACAGGCTTTTCACAGTGGGGTAGTCCAGGAGAGCCCCAGGAGTGTGTAAAGTCTATCAGAGAGCTGTGGAGTCCTGTGGAGTGGAATCCTCTCTTTCCCTTCAGGACCTGGCTGTAGAGGTGTGAAGCAAACAGAGTGCTGTCCATCCCCTCCCTCCTCCCCGTTTCTCCACCCCTCTCTTTTTCTTTCTTCTCTCCCCTTCATTCCCTTGTTCTCTCTCTCCTCTGTCCCTCTCTCTTTGTCTCTGTGTGTCCCTCCATTCCCCACTCAGAGGAGAGCGTTGTCCTCCAATAACCGCTCACAGCTTTGTTCCTGTGCAATAAAGGTTATAGGTTCAGTTCAACATTCAGTTTCTGTTGTGTTCTTCTGACACACACACACACACACACACACACACACACACACACACACACACACACACACACACACACACACACACACACACACACACACACACACACACACACACACACACACACACACACACACACACACACACACACACACACACATTTGGAACGGTATTGGAATGTTTCCTGAGTTCACATAAAACACACAAAAGAAAACAACATTTCCTGTCTTTCTAATATTAATGCTGCTGAACCCCCACCCCCCTGACCTGATTCAAAGTACTGTACCTTTACAGTAAAACACTGTGGCCAGTAACCTGATTCAAAGTACTGTAGCTTTACGGTAAAACACTGTGGCCAGTAACCTGGTTCAAAGTGCTGTAGCGTTACAGTAAAACACTGTGGCAAGTAGCCTGATTCAAAGTGCTGTAGCGTTACAGTAAAACACTGTGGCCAGTAACCTGGTTCAAAGTGCTGTAGCTTTACAGTAAAACACTGTGGCCAGTAACCTGATTCAAAGTGCTGTAGCATTACAGTAAAATACTGTGGCCAGTAACCTGATTCAAAGTGCTGTAGCGTTATAGTAAAACACTGTGGCCAGTAACCTGGTTCAAAGTGCTGTAGCTTTACAGTAAAATAACCTATTACTGTACTAACAAGTACAGTCAAGTTCTTCCTACTGCCAACCAACTGTTATATGTGCACATTTACAGGATTGTGTGTTTGCGTGTGTGTTGTAGTACCATTTTTAATGTTTGATTAATGCATTCCTATCACATTCCTATCACAGAATCACAATTCTGTACCACATCAGTGTTCATCGACAATGGAAATATTTCATATTTGGTATAGACTACCAACATCCTGAATATCTGTTTCCTGAGGGATTCTGTCTGTTCTGCTAATTCTAAAGGTTTAATATTCAGTAATGTTGGCTTTGGATTCAACTTTAGGAAGAACATCTTAAAAATGAGAGGACAGTCTAAGATGGGTCAGCGTGGAACACAGTTCTGAGATCTGTTGTTGGACAGATTATAGAGCTCATTGTGAAGCATCACAGATCTTCTTAAGGTACAGTGGGGCAAACAAGTATTTAGTCAGCCACCAATTGTGCAAGTTCTCCCACTTAAAAAAGATGAGAGGCCTGTAATTTTCATCATAGGTACACTTCAACTATGACAGACAAAATTAGAGAAAAAAATCCAGAAAATCACATTGTAGGATTTTTAATGAATCTATTTGCAAATTATGGTGGAAAATAAGTATTTGGCCAATAACAAAGGTTTATCTCAATACTTTGTTATATACCCTTTGTTGGCAATGACAGAGGTCAAAGGTTTTATGTAAGTCTTCACAAGGTTTTCACACACTGCTGCTGGTATTTTGACCCATTCCTATATATATATAGAGATATATAAAACAAAGTATTGAGATAAACTTTTGTTATTGACCAAATACTTATTTTCCACCATGTCACGGGAAGGCCAAAAAGGTCATCAAGGCTGGGACCGAGAGACTGAAAAACAGCTTCTATCTCAAGGCCATCAGACTGTTAAATGCTGTTAAATAGCCATCACTAGCACATTTGAGGCTGCTGCCCTATATACATAGACTTGGAATCACTGGCCACATTAATAAATGGAACGCTAGTTACTTTAATAATGTTTACACATTTTTCATTACTCATCTCGTATGTATATACTGTATTCTATTCTACTGTATCTTAGGCTATGTATTACTCATCTCGTATGTATATACTGTATTCTATTCTACTGTATATTAGGCTATGTATTACTCATCTCGTATGTATATACTGTATTCTATTCTACTGTATATTAGGCTATGTATTACTCATCTCGTATGTATATACTGTATTCTATTCTACTGTATATTAGTCTATGTATTACTCATCTCGTATGAATATACTGTATTCTATTCTACTGTATATTAGTCTATGTATTACTCATCTCGTATGTATATACTGTATTCTATTCTACTGTATATTAGTCTATGTATTACTCATCTCGTATGTATATACTGTATTCTATTCTACTGTATATTAGTCTATGTATTACTCATCTCGTATGTATATACTCTATTCTACTGTATATTAGTCTATGTATTACTCATCTCGTATGTATATACTGTATTCTATTCTACTGTATATTAGTCTATGTATTACTCATCTCGTATGTATATACTGTATTCTATTCTACTGTATATTAGTCTATGTATTACTCATCTCGTATGTATATACTGTATTCTATTCTACTGTATATTAGTCTATGTATTACTCATCTTGTATGTATATACTGTATTCTATTCTACTGTATCTTAGGCTATGCCGCTCTGACATTGCTCATCATATAGTTATATATTCTTAATTTCATTCTTTTACTTAAATGTGTGTGTATATGTTGTGAAATACTTGTTAGATATTACTGAACTGTTAGAGCTACAAACACAAGCATTTTGCTGCACCCGCAATAACATCTGCTAAACACGTGGATGTGACCAATAAAATGTGATTAAGTTCATGGAAGTGCAGCACAGACACGAAAGTCCATCCCTGGAGAGTCTCTCACTCTGCTCCCATCTGCTGGCCAGACTGTGTTACTACTCCTCTCCATCAGAGAGGCTGGGTAAAATGAGGAATATCCCAAACATACACACAAAGTATCCAGAAACCACAACAATACTCCACGACAAGCTTTGGTTAAATGTCAGGTTTATTCTATCGAGGAGGAACAGTTTAACAATGAACGAAAAATGAACAGGGGGTTTACAAAAGGAATGAAAAGACAGAAATTATATTCACATATTCAACAATGACTATGAATGACGTTAATAATGATGACTTAAACTCTCCACATTTTCACTCTGGAATAAACTTCTCTGTGTTGGGTTTGGTTTGGATCGGGATGACACACACACTAAACACAAAAACACACTGCCCAGGGTGCCAGGATGCATCTATGAACATCTCAGAGTGTATGTGTGCATGTGTGTGGTATGTATGGTGTGTGTAGGTCTCTGTTATTAAACAGTAGACATTAAGCCTAGCCAGGATTTGAGTGGAGATGTCTCATAATAATTGTCCTACTTTCCTCAGTGAGTGAGTGAGTGAGTGAGTGAGTGAGTGAGTGAGTGAGTGAGTGAGAGAGAGAGCGCGAGAGAGAGAGCGCGAGAGAGAGAGAGCGCGAGAGAGAGAGAGCGCGAGAGAGAGAGAGCGCGAGAGAGAGAGAGCGCGAGAGAGAGAGAGCGCGAGAGAGAGAGCGAGAGAGCATAGACATGTGTGAGTGTACGTGTGTGTGTGTGTGTGTGTTTCACTTCTTCTCCCCTTTGTCGTTGTACTCCAGGAAGAAGTCATTGCAGGCGACGGTGAGCGCCCCCACCAGGATAACAAACTCAGTGAAGTCCACCTCTCCATCATTGTTGGCATCCAGGTCCCCCATCACCTTGTCCACTGCTTCCTTGTCCTGGGCATTCTGGGTAAGGGAGAGAGGAAGACTTTTATGCTGTGTGTCTGTGCGTGTGTGTCTGTGTGTGTGTGAATCTCCTTACCCCCAGGTAGTTGCCCAGCTCTGCAGAGAGCATCACTTTGAGCTCTGCTCTGCTCAGGGTGTATTTGTCGCCCTCGTCTCCAGAATACTTATGGAAGGTCTGGATCATCAGCTGCATAGCAGTCTCCAAGGTGGACACATTCTCTGTTTTGGCAGGGTTAGACATACTACAGAGGTAGAAAGACAATAGACATGGTTAGGATAATGAGTAGGTGTTTCACATTGTAGTAGGACATCAAGTGATGTAGCCTGTGCAGAGTGTTTGTATTTTCTCATGGAAGCTGAGCCAGGATCAGATGGATCAGTCAAACACACTGTAGAGAGCAGTGGAGGCTGGTAAGAGGAGAACATCTCATAATAATGGCTGGAATGGAGTGATAACAAACACATGAAACACCCCCCCAAAAATTGTATTTGATATCATTCCATTCCATTATTATGATCCATCCTCCCCTCAGCAGCCTCCACTGGCACAGTATCAACTGAGTTAGCAATCACCATGTCTGCTGAGCACGGCAGGACAGATAGGGCGAGAGAGAGAGGGATGGATGAATAGACAGAGAGAGAGCTGCTTGTTCTTCAACCCTGTCTAGTTCCTGAATTAGTCACAAGTATAAAGTCATCCTACCCAACACCTGAAGAACTACAAACCCCAAGAGTCCTACTACATTACTAAAGGCCCAGACAGTTAGCCATGGAGTATGATGATGATTGATGATTAGTTTCCCCACTTAAGAATAAGTTGATCCTGGATCTGTGGGGAGCCACATTGAGACACTGTAATGGAAAGGAGATAGGTAATAGTGAGCAGGATATGTGAACCCCAGCCTTCTGATAAGAGTGAAACTCACACCAGGTAGAAACACACCTCGCTCTAACTCTAACCCTTTCTCTAACCCTAGAGCCCTGTTCTATCCAAACCAGTACAGGAGGAACTGGGACCATAGGAACCTGAGCTAGCCTCCATCCCACCCCCCCATCTCTTTATCCCACCCTGCCTCCATCTCTTTATCCCACCCTGCCTCCATCTCTTTATCCCACCCTGCCTCCATCTCTTTATCCCACCCTGCCTCCATCTCTTTATCCCACCCCTACATCTCTTTATCCCACCCTGCCTCCATCTCTTTATCCCACCCTGCCTCCATCTCTTTATCCCACCCTGCCTCCATCTCTTTATCCCACCCCTACATCTCTTTATCCCACCCCTCCATCTCTTTATCCCAGCCGTCATCTCTAAATATCTCCATCCCACCCCTCCACCTTCCCTTCCCACCCCATCTATCTGTCGATCCTATCCCACCCCTCCACCTTCCCTCCCCATCTATCTGTCGATCCCATCCCACCCGTCCACCTTCCTTTCGCACCCCATCTATCTGTCGATCCCATCCCACCCGTCCACCTTCCTTTCGCACCCCATCTATCTGTCGATCCCATCCCACCCGTCCACCTTCCTTTCGCACCCCATCTATCTGTCGATCCCATCCCACCCCTCTACCTCTCCATCCCACCCCTCCACCATCTGTCGATCCCATCCCACCCCTCTACCTCTCCATCCCACCATCTATCTGTCGATCCCATCCCACCCCTCTCCATCCCACCCCTCCACCATCTATCTGTCGATCCCATCCCATCCCTCTACCTCTCCATCCCACCCCTCCACCATCTATCTGTCGATCCCATCCCATCCCTCTACCTCTCCATCCCACCCCTCCACCATCTATCTGTTGATCCCATCCCACCCCTCTACCTCTCCATCCCACCATCTATCTGTCGATCCCATCCCACCCCTCTCCATCCCACCCCTCCACCATCTATCTGTCGATCCCATCCCATCCCACCCCTCCACCTTCCCTTCGCACCCCATCCCTTCCCCACCTGTCCATCTTACCTCCACCTCTCCCACCCCTCTTCCCTGACCACTCTACTTCTTTCCCTACAATTACATTTCCACTGTATCAAATTAACTTTATTCCAACAGAAATCTGAGGTCATATAGGAAAAATATAGATTCGCCTCCTTTGAGCAAGATATTTACATAAACAGAAAATAAAGAAGAAAGAGAAGAGAGAGGTCAGTCAGGACAGAGGAAACACAACAGGTCAGAAACTCTATAGACGCTAACATCACACTGGAATAGACCAGGGAATAGACATGAAATCACCAAACACACAGAGTAGTGAAGTCTACAGTACAGGCTGTGTGCTTTCCCCTCTCTGTAAAAGTTATAATGACGTTGTTTAGGGTTACAGCAACGCAAACTTTGTATCATTGTCTCTAGATCACAAATAGCTGAAATATATTTCATCTGCTCCACGTTTGACCGTGCTAGACAGAACTACCTCCTGAAGACCAGAAGGGCTGAATTGTTTTGCCTGTTGCTGAAAAACTGCATTCATTCCTGAGTCAACCTTTCTTCCTTACCTGAGCAGAGGAGGAGTGCTGGCCTGCTGTTAGACACGTAGAGGGAGAGAGCCTCTTAAATACTTCTCTCCCTCCTCCCACTCCGCCTCTCTCCCTCCACCCACTCCGCCTCTCTCCCTCCTCCCAATCCACCTCTCTCCCTCCTCCCAATCCACTTCTCTCCCTCCACCCACTCCGCCTCTCTCCCTCCTCCCACTCCGCTTCTCTCCTTCCTCCCACTCACCTCTCTCCCTCCTCCACCTCTCTCCCTCCTCCACCTCTCTCCCTCCTCCCACTCCACCTCTCTCCCTCCTCCCACTCCACTTCTCTCCCTCCACCCACTCTGCCTCTCTCCCTCCTCCCACTCTGCTTCTCTCCCTCCTCCCACTCCACCTCTCCTCCTCCTCCACCTCTCTCCCCCTCCTCCACCTCTCTCCCTCCTCCACCTCGCTCCCTCCTCCCACTCCGCCTCTCTCCCTCCTCCCACTCCACCTCCCTCCTCCCTCCTCCACCCTCCTCCACCTCCTCCCACTCCACCTCTCTCCCTCCTCCCACTCCACCTCTCCCCCTCATCTACCCCTCTCTTCTTCCACCTGTTGCTCATCTTCTCTGTCCCCCCCCCACCCCCCACCCCCCCCCACCCCCCCCCCCGCTTTACACGACGGACACCTGCCTTCCTGTGATGGACAGATAAGATCCATCCTTCATAAAAGCTGTCAGACATGACACCCCATCACTACCTTAGGATGATCACATTTACATTATTAGTATCAAATATTACCCCCTGTGGTGTAACATAGTCATTACTGTAGAGTATGGTACAGTATGGTATAGTGCTTGACCCAGTGTGGAGAATACTGGAGAACTCTAGCAGTTTCACCTGAGATGTGAATTCAATCTTAATGAAATCATGAATTATCCTTCAAGAAGTTTTTGAGAAAGCCAGGGAGATGAGGAGAGGGAAAGCAGAAGAGGAGATGAGGAGAGGAAAAGCAGACGAGGAAAAGAGGAGAGGGGAGCGATGTGGTGTAGCCTATTTATCCACTTTGGCCACAGAGACAAGGTGCAGAGAGAGTCACAATGGAGCCAAGGTACAGAGAGAGCCACAATGGAGCCACGGTGCAGAGTTAAGTTTCTCGGCATACACATCACAGACAAACTGAATTATTCCACCCACACAGACAGCATCGTGAAGAAGGCGCAGCAGCGCCTCTTCAACCTCAGGAGGCTGAAGAAATTTGGCTTATCACAAAAAGCACTCACAAACTTCTACAGATGCACAATCGAGAGCATCCTGTCGGGCTGTATCACCACCTGGTACGGCAACTGCTCCGCCCACAACCGTAAGGCTCTCCAGAGGGTAGTGAGGTCTGCACAACGCATCACCAGGTGCAAACTACCTGCCCTCCAGGACACCTACACCACCCGATGTCACAGGAAGGCCATAAAGATCATCAAGGACAGCAACCACCCAGCCACTGCCTGTTCACACCACTATCATCCAGAATGCGAGGTCAGTACAGGTGCATCAAAGCTGGGACCGAGAGACTGAAAAACAGCTTCTATCTCAAGGCCATCAGACTGTTAAACAGCCACCACTAACATCGAGTGGCTGCTGCCAACACACTGACTCAACTCCAGCCACTTTAATAATGGGAATTGATGGGAAATGATGTAAAATATATCACTAGCCACTTTAAACAATGCTACCTAATATAATGTTCCCTACATTATTCATCTCATATGTATACGTATATACTGTACTCTATATCATCTACTGCATCCTTATGTAATACATGTATCACTAGCCATTTTAACTATGCCACTTTGTTTACATACTCATCTCATATGTAAATACTGCACTCAATACCATCTACTGCATCTTGCCTATGCCGCTCTGTACCATCACTCATTCATATATCTTTATGTACATATTCTTTATCCCCTTACACTTGTGTCTATAAGGTAGTAGTTTTGGAATTGTTAGCTAGATTACTTGTTGGTTATTACTGCATTGTCGGAACTAGAAGCACAAGCATTTCGCTACACTCGCATTAACATCTGCTAACCATGTGTATGTGACAAATAACATTTGATTTGATTTGCTTTGATTTGAGAGGGCCACAATGGAGCCAAGATGCAGAGAGAGCCACAATGGAGCCAAGGTACAGAGAGAGCCACAATGGAGCCAAGGTACAGAGAGAGCCACAATGGAGCCAAGGTGCAGAGAGAGCCACAATGGAGCCAAGGTACAGAGAGAGCCACAATGGAGCCAAGGTACAGAGAGAGCCACAATGGAGCCAATGTACAGAGAGAGCCACAATGGAGCCAAGGTACAGAGAGAGCCACAATGGAGCCAAGGTACAGAGAGAGCCACAATGGAGCCAAGGTACAGAGAGAGCCACAATGGAGCCAAGGTACAGAGAGAGCCACAATGGAGCCAAGGTACAGAGAGAGCCACAATGGAGCCAAGGTACAGAGAGAGCCACAATGGAGCCAAGGTGCAGAGAGCCACAATGGAGCCAAGGTGCAGAGAGAGCCACAATGGAGCCAAGGTACAGAGAGAGCCACAATGGAGCCAAGGTACAGAGAGAGCCACAATGGAGCCAAGGTACAGAGAGAGCCACAATGGAGCCAAGGTACAGAGAGAGCCACAATGGAGCCAAGGTGCAGAGAGAGCCACAATGGAGCCAAGGTGCAGAGAGAGCCACAATGGAGCCAAGGTGCAGAGAGAGCCACAATGGAGCCAAGGTACAGAGAGAGCCACAATGGAGCCAAGGTACAGAGAGCCACAATGGAGCCAAGGTGCAGAGAGCCACAATGGAGCCAATGTACAGAGAGAGCCACAATGGAGCCAATGTACAGAGAGAGCCACAATGGAGCCAAGGTACAGAGAGAGCCACAATGGAGTCAAGGTACAGAGAGAGCCACAATGGAGCCAAGGTACAGAGAGAGCCACAATGGAGCCAAGGTGCTAGAGCAGAGGATTACAATGGAGCCAAGGTACAGATTGTAGAGCCACAATGGAGCCAAGGTGACAGAGAGAGATAAAATGGAGCCCTGGAGGAAGAGAGAGGCCCTGCAATGGAGCCAAGGTTATTTCAAAGATGCCACCATGGAGCCAAGGTTACAGACAGACCATCAATGGAGCCAAATGGTATTTAGATTTACAGTTTTCCACAATGGAGCCATGTTTGTGACAGAGAGCTCACAAATGGAGCAAGGTGCAGAGAGCCAAATCAATGGAGTTGTTTTCAATGTCACAGAGAACTGTTTCGCCACATTTTGGTGGAGCCAATGTGAACAGGAGAGCCACAATGGAGCCAAGGTACAGAGAGAGCCACAATGGAGCCAAGGTGCAGAGAGAGCCACAATGGAGTCAAGGTGCAGAGAGAGCCACAATGGAGCCAAGGTACAGAGAGAGCCACAATGGAGCCAAGGTACAGAGAGAGCCATAATGGGGTATCACTTACTGTCTCAGTCAGTGTGCTATTGTAGCAGTGGATTACCATGGCCCGGGCCTGTAGCCATATTGTACTGCGTGTCAAAACATAGGCCAGGGGAAGCAGTGAAAGCGTGTTTAGATAAACAGGAGAAGCCCTGGAGGAAGGTGAGAGGCCCTGCTATGGTGCCGACAATATTATTTCAAAGATGCATGCCATCCACAAGATTAAAATACAGACCATCTCAATACTTATACTCTGAAATGGAAAATATTTAATTTACAGTTTTCCACAGTTGTTTACACATGTTTGCTGACTAAACACAAAACTCTACAAATCTGTAGCAATAGCAAACACTGCATTCAAATCTGTTATGATTTGTGGGTAGTTGTTTTCTGTATGTCACCTGACTGAACTGTTTCGTTTCTTCCTTTCACTTTGTTATTTTGGTTTTGTGTGTTCAGTTTAATAAATGAACATGGACACTTACCACGCTGCATATTGGTCCGATCCTCCCTACTCCTCCTCAGACGACGAAGAGATTCGTTACACACTTGTGTTTTGTATGTCACACTTTCTGTACCCAACAGGAGAAAAACAGGAAAAACATTCAGAAAGATAAAGGGTTTTCTGTACAAAATGAAAGTGTCTCATTCCTTTAAAACTCTAAAGACAAAATCACATGCAAAATGTAAGAAAGAAAAACATTAGGCTCCATCCTGCTGTAATGTCTGCTTCAAACTCACATGCCCCTGGACCCGATTTCCTGTTCTCTACCTATTGTCTGATCTCCTGCACTACGTCATTAGCCTTCTCCATGCCTGTACTGTTGCCCTTTTGGACCCCGTGTGTATGACCTTCTGCCTGCCCCTGGACCCAGCTACCTGCTTCCTCCTGTGTATGACCTTCTGCCTGCCCCTGGACCCAGCTACCTGCCTCCTCCTGTGTATGACCTTTTGCCTGCCCCTGGACCCAGCTACCTGCCTCCTCCTGTGTATGACCTTCTGCCTGCCCCTGGACCCAGCTACCTGCTTCCTCCTGTGTATGACCTTCTGCCTGCCCCTGGACCCAGCTACCTGCTTCCTCCTGTGTATGACCTTCTGCCTGCCCCTGGACCCAGCTACCTGCCTCCTCCTGTGTATGACCTTCTGCCTGCCCCTGGACCCAGCTACCTGCCTCCTCCTGTGTATGACCTTCTGCCTGGCCCTGGTACCCAGCTACCTGCCTCCTCCTGTGTATGACCTTCTGCCTGCCCCTGGACCCAGCTACCTGCCTCCTCCTGTGTATGACCTTCTGCCTGCCCCTGGACCCAGCTACCTGCCTCCTACCGTGGTCCTTCTGCCTGCCCCTGGACAACGCCTCCTCCTGAAACCAGCGCTGGACCCATTACACCTGCCTCCCCTATTTTGGTCCTGGCCCCTGGACCCAGCACCTCATCTACATCACAGCTACCAGCGCTGTTCTCCCTGGCTAAACAGCACCTCATCTACATCACAAGCGATGTTCTCCCTGGCTAAACAGCACCTCATCTACATCACAAGCGATGTTCTCCCTGGCTAAACAGCACCTCATCTACATCACAAGCGATGTTCTCCCTGGCTAAATAGACAGGGAGAACATCTCCCAGTAGGTTAGACAGGTTCTGTCTCCCAGTAGGTTAGATGGTAGTGGTTATTGAAACCTTCCATCACCATGCCGGAAAAAACTATTCAATTGTGTTTAGGATTTTTTTAAATGTGTATTATTATTATTTTTTTAACCTTTGTTTAACTAGGCAAGTCAGTTAAGAACAAATTCTTATTTTCAATGACGGCCTAGGAACAGTGGGTTAACTGCCTGTTCAGGGGCAGAACGACAGATTTGTACCTTGTCAGCTCGGGGGTTTGAACTTGCAACCTTCCGGTTATGAGTCCAACGCGCTAACCACTAGGCTACCCTGCCGCCCCATGGGGAATATGGTGGGAGGTATAGAACAAACTGTGGGTGGTCGATGGACCAGAGCAGCCCGGTGGAAACTCACGTTGTCCCAGATGACAACATACCTGGGCTGCTCTGGTCCACCCCTCTGCTCAGCTGGAATGAGGATGCCGTGTAGTGTGTCCAGGAATGTGATGAGAAGGGTGGTGTTGTAGGGACTACGGTTGGCATGGTGATGGCTGATGCCTTGCTGGCTAACGGCTGCACACATGGTGATATTCCCTCCACGCTGTCCAGGGACATTCACAATGGCACGGTGGCCAATAATGTTCCGTCCCCGTCCCCTTCTAGAGCAGTCAATATGGTGAGGCACAATACACTGGATTACAGTACTGTAATGTGTCTATACAGTGCTGATATGATAGTAAATTCACAGTATAGTACTTACTTGCTCATATTCATAGTGCTGTTCTTTAACCCTCTCTGATGGCAACCTGTAGACCTGTTTCATCAGGATTCAGTTGCTCTGTAATACACGGTCCAATGTAGACAAGCCCACCTGTTGAATGTTACTGAATATTATGTTGTCTGAAATGGATGTGGTTCTGGATGTCTGGTAGGCTAATGGCATTGTTTGCCACCAACACGGTCTCCTGTTCTGGTGTGAACAGCCGGTGTCTTCCACTATGGCCTGGCCGTCTCTCAGCTCTGCAGAAGATCCACAAATATGATGACATTACTGTAACGTTGGGCAACAATCACTGAGTAACATAGGCCTACTGGTATGTCGGACTGCAGTATACATACAGAGCATAGTGTAGATGGTAGGTAACTTACCGGTTGTCATTTCTGAATGTACGGATGATAGATGCAACTGTGTAGCAGCTCAGGTTGGGCTGAACTCTCTGCCCAGCCTCCCTCATACTCAACCCATGGTTGAGCACATGGTCAACCAATGTGGCCCTGATCTCATCTGAGACAACTGTCCTTCCTCGTCCTCTTCCTCCTCTTCCTCTCACTCCTTCACCTCTAGCTCTTGCTTCACCATTGACTTCCATTTTCCATTGACTTCCATCTCATCTGTGGCCTTTTATAGCACTAAAGCTCTGATTTCTAAGTGAACAATTCAGCAACTAGTGTTTACACCTGTGAGGAGTGGGTGTAGCCAATTGGTTTATAGAGCTTGCAATTTTGCAGACTTGGTTTAAGGATTTGGTACATGAGTTTCAGGTTTCGGTGATTGTGTTTCAAGTTCCAATTTTAGTGTGTAAACAATTGGGAAAAAGTAATGTCATTCTCAAGCATCTGCTCAGTGAACTGTGTCTGTTCCCCTCAGGACGTGTGGTGTGATGACCTTGTTGGCTGCGCCTGGTCCAACAGCTGCCCTGCTTGGCCTGGTAGTGTTTCCAAATGCTGTGTTGGACCCACTGATTGGTAGCAGCCAATTGCAGCTGGTGATTAGGTTAAGGACTGAAACAATGGTTCTGTCTCCCAGTAGGTTAGATGGTAGTGGTTATTGAAATGAAGTGCAGAACATGTTGGAATGGCTTTAGGGTAATATAGGAGCTCCAGGGGGGGTTTATAATGTAAACAGCTCAGCAGACTGGAGGCTGTGGTTAGCCTAGTGGGTGTGTGTCTGGCCTGAAGCTGTTTGAAAGGGAAGCTGGTACCTGATACAGGATCAGAGGGTACTAGCTGAATGGAGACAACACCATTGACAGGCAGCCATGCATAGTTATCACTTCTGGAACACACACAAACATATACAAGCAAAATTACACACAAATCCTACACTCATACAAATGCACAGCTATTGTAATAATGTATATTTTAATGACAACTGCACTCCACAAACCAAAACAGCAAAGTAAATATGTCTCCTTGTTTGTCTGTGCTGTTTCTTTGACCACGCCTCAGGCTTATACAACCACTGAATTGTATAGTGTCTGTGCACGTCATGTTTGTGAAGCCTGAATGTTAATGTAACATACAGTACTTCCATCCACTACAGCTCTGAGGCTGCTAGCCCCGGGGGAGTGGAGAGTAGGACTGTAGTGTATAGATCTGCCTGTATTACAGTATAGACTTGTTATCTCTCCCTGGTGCAATGCAGCATTGTATTCTGTGGGCAGAAGATGTGTGTGTATCCTCGCTGTGCACAATAGGTGGTGTTGTATATTGGTGTCCAATTTCAATATTCTGGTGCATCGTGGGCAACGGAGCGGGACACGACTAAATTGAGAAGGGGCCGCTGGTGTCCATGGAAGCAGGTATCAGCGTATTAGTTCAATAAGGTGTGGGTCTTCCTCATGACACAGGGCAACCTAGAGAACGTCATTTTTACATTTACATTTACGTCATTTAGCAGACGCTCTTATCCAGAGCGACTTACAAATTGGTGCATTCATCACTGCAGAAACACATCACATTGATGAGCTCTTGGGAAATGAAGTCCCATGTAGGGACTGACCACAGAACATGGAGGAGAGGCACACAGCAGAAAACCTAAAACGGCATTAACTACCATTGTTGCTGAGTGGGAGGGGGACAGCGGTAAGATGAGGGCTAGGGTAGGGTTTCCACTAGATAGCACAGCCACAAAGTCAAAATTGTCTAATTGTCTGTAAAAAAATATAGAAATAGGCAGAGTTTATGACTTTGTGGCTGTGGTAACTACAGTGACGGCCATCTGGTAGGTAGCCAGGTTACATTTACATTTAAGTCATTTAGCAGACGCTCTTATCCAGAGCGACTTACAAATTGGTGCATTCACCTTATGACATCCAGTGGAACAACCACTTTACAATAGTGCATCTAAATATTTTAAGGGGGGTGAGAAGGATTACTTTATCCTATCCTAGGTATTCCTTAAAGAGGTGGGGTTTCAGGTGTCTCCGGAAGGTGGTGATTGACTCCGCTGTCCTGGCGTCGTGAGGGAGTTTGTTCCACCATTGGGGAGCCAGAGCAGCGAACAGTTTTGACTGGGTTGAGCGGGTACTGTACTTCCTCAGTGGTAGGGAGGCGAGCAGGCCAGAGGTGGATGAACGCAGTGCCCTTATTTGGGTGTAGGGCCTGATCAGAGCCTGGAGGTACTGAGGTGCCGTTCCCCTCACAGCTCCGTAGGCAAGCACCATGGTCTTGTAGCGGATGCGAGCTTCAACTGGAAGCCAGTGGAGAGAGCGGAGGAGCGGGGTGACGTGAGAGAACTTGGGAAGGTTGAACACTAGACGGGCTGCGGCGTTCTGGATGAGTTGTAGGGGTTTAATGGCACAGGCAGGGAGCCCAGCCAACAGCGAGTTGCAGTATTCCAGACGGGAGATGACAAGTGCCTGGATTAGGACCTGCGCCGCTTCCTGTGTGAGGCAGGGTCGTACTCTGCGGATGTTGTAGAGCATCATTTAGAAAGACTTCTGCCCAAGTCGTTGCCCAAGTCGTTGCCTCTCCTTGTTCGGGCGGTGCTCGGCGGTCGACGTCACTGGTCTTCTAGCCATTATTGATCCATTTTTCATTTTCCATTGGTTTTGTCTTGTCTTCCTACACAACTGGTTTCAATTCCATTCATTACCTGTTCTGTATTTAACCCCGTTTCCCCTCATGTCTTTGTCAGAGATGGTTTGTTACTATTATCGTGTTGTTTGTATTGGTGCGCGTCGGGTTCTCGTACCCACTTTGTTTGTGTATTTTTTCATGTTTTTTACATCATTAAACTACTCCATTTTACCAAGATAAATTCTCCTGCACCTGACCTCCATGCCACCTATACACACACCGTGGACAACGTTAGAGCAGTGAAAGAAGACATGACTTTAAAACATTGCCATGGCATTTATTTCAACATGATAACAAACCATTTACTGTAGAAGTGTTGATTTAGAGTAGTTATACTAAAACATGTGAACTGTTAAACTTAATGTAAAAAAATGCCTTCATGAAGTATTTATAAAACCAGTAACATTGTTATAACTGAGATGAAGATTGGTAGTGTAAAACATATAAAATATGTTGAGATGAAGCTAAGTCTGATTATGTAGTGATATACAGCCAAGGGAGATTGACAGGTCTATGAGCCTCTATAGGTACATGGGGCCTTATGGAAGTGTTCTTCAATTCTGGCCCTGGGGTCACACACACTGTAATCAATCCCATCAAAATCCTCTGGTGTGTCAGTGCTGGAATGGAACTAAAGCCTGCACACCCTGTGGGTCACTAGGACCAGGATTGAAGAACCCTGCCTTATAGACTGCATAAGACATCTTATAGAGTGTCTATGAAGCCATATGTAGTTCCTATGAGGCAGGTGTGTTGTTGGCTGCAGTCCTCTGCTCGCTGAGGGTGTTTGCCACGTAGCCAATCAGAGTCATGTATTCCTGGAAGCTGACTTTCCCATCTTTGTTCTCGTCCAATCCCTTACGCATCTCCTTCACTGCAGAGGAACTATCTGTTCCCTATGAGGTGAGAGGGGGAGAGAGGAAGAGAGTGGGGAGAGAGAAAGAGTATCATTAAAGATTGCTTCCCCTAGAACACCTGGTGCTGATTTGCATTATGACTAGGGTTGAGGCTCGGGTGTAACCGGGACGCGAACACAAACCTAGGGTCACGGCTCGAGTTTAACCAGGACGTGGACACAAATCTAGGGTCATGGCTCGAGTTTAACCAGGACGTGGACACAAATCTAGGGTCATGGCTCGAGTTTAACCAGGACGTGGACACAAATCTAAGGTCTTGGCTCGAGTTTAACCAGGACGTGGACACAAACCTAGGGTCTTGGCTCGAGTTTAACCAGGACGTGGACACAAACCTAGGGTCATGGCTCGAGTTTAACCAGGACGTGGACACAAACCTAGGGTCATGGCTCGAGTTTAACCAGGACGTGGACACAAACCTAGGGTCATGGCTCGAGTTTAACCAGGACGTGGACACAAACCTAGGGTCTTGGCTCGAGTTTAACCAGGACGTGGACACAAACCTAGGGTCATGGCTCGAGTTTAACCAGGACGTGGACACAAACCTAGGGTCTTGGCTCGAGTTTAACCAGGACGTGGACACAAATCTAGGGTCAGAGTTGAGGAGTAGTGATACAAGGATAGGTGGAACTTACAGTCATGACATTGCCGAGCTGTTTATTGACGAGGCCCTGGAAGTCCTTATCTCCGAGACTGCCCTTCCCTTTGGCAGACTTCAGATACACTCCTACCACTGTCTGGATGGCCGACTCCATAGCTACTGGGAGAGAGGAGGATGGGGGGGTGCAGAAACTCAAACGTTTAGACAATTGAATGCAGCAACTGTTTCACTGGAACTGTTAAGACAAGGTACACTCTTAGAAAAAAAGGGTTCCTAAAGAGTTATTTGGCTGTCCCCATAGGAAAATATTTTTTGATTCCACATAGAAAACTCTGTGGAAAGGGTTCTACCTGGAACCAAATGGTTTCGAACTGGAAAAAAAAGGTTATTCAATGGGGACAGCTGAAGAACCCTTTTAGGTTCTAGATAGTGCTTTTACACCTGCATTGTTTGCTGTTTGGGGTTTTAGGCTGGGTTTCTGTACAGCACTTTGAGATATCAGCTGATGTACGAAGGGCTATATAAATAAATTTAATTTGATTTGATAGTACCTTTTTATCTAAGAGTGTAGAAAGAGGACACCAGAATAGAGGAAAGAATGGAAGAGAGGTGAGGTGAGGTAAACAAAGGAAACTAAGGAAACTAAGGAAAGGATAGAGAGGGGGGGAGTCTGAGGTAAACAAAGGAAACTAAGGAAAGGAGAGAGAGAGAGAGAGAGAGAGACGGTAAGAGTCTGAGGTAAACTAAGGAAACTAAGGAAAGGATAGGAGAGAGAGGGGGGGGAGTCTGAGGTAAACAAAGGAAACTAAGGAAACTAAGGAAAGGATAGAGAGAGAGGGGGGGTCTGAGGTAAACAAAGGAAACTAAGGAAACTAAGGAAAGGATAGAGAGAGAGGGGGGAGTCTGAGGTAAACAAAGGAAACTAAGGAAAGGATAGAGAGAGAGGGGGGGTCTGAGGTAAACAAAGGAAACTAAGGAAAGGAGAGAGAGAGAGAGAGAGAGAGAGAGAGGAGAGAGAGAGAAGGGGGGGAGAAGGAGTCTGAGGTAAACAATGGGAGCTGTGATGTCTGATGGAGAGAGGGATACCTGATCACCATAAGCCAGCAAAAGGCTATGGGTTCACATTACTACAGCTGAGACCTGTGTTACACTCTCCAATATATATATATATATATATATATATATATATAGCTACCCTACCCCCTCTACAGTATCTCTAACCCCTTCTCTTTTAACATTAGGGTGATGTCCTGAGGGTAGGTCGGGTGATGTCCTGAGGGTAGGTCAGGTGATGTCCTGAGGGTAGGTCAGGTGATGTCCTGAGGGTAGGTCGGGTGATGTCCTGAGGGTAGGTCGGGTGATGTCCTGAGGGTAGGTTGGGTGATGTCCTGAAGAGGGTAATGATGATGGGTGATGTCCTGAGGGTAGGTCAGGTGAAGTCCTGAGGGTAGGTTGGGTGATGTCCTGAGGAGGGTAATGATGATGGGTGATGTCCTGAGGGTAGGTAGGGTGATGTCCTGAGGAGGGTAATGATGATGGGTGATGTCCTGAGGGTAGGTAGGGTGATGTCCTGATGAGGGTAATGATGTTGGGTGATGTCCTGAGGAGGGTAATGATGACGGGTGATGTCCTGATGAGGGGAATGATGATGGGTGATGTACTGATGAGGGTAACCCTAGAGCCCCGACCCACAGGTAAATCTCCCATCTGACAATATCACACCTGAATGCACACACACCAAAATGCACACGCATTCCCACAAATACACACACCTGTCCCCTGGGCCTAGGCCAATTAGGACTGCTCTTACATTAGCCTAATTAGTGGGTGAGTGAGAGCAGAACACACCCATGGTCTGATGCCAGGTGTAGGATTCTGTTTCATATCCCACCTTGATGCCACACATACACACACTATCCTGTTTGAGTTGCGCTGTAACTAACACATTAACCAACCACAGACCCACACCACTGGACATCTGTCATCATCTTCATCCCTCATCACTATTTCACCAGCCTGCGGGTGTCCCGAGCGAGACATCTTCTACGCACACCGCCCATAATTAGGAGACGCTGTGTGCGGTCCTCTGTAGCTCAGTTGGTAAAGCATGGTGCCAGTAACGCCAGGGTAGTGGGTTTGTATGCACACATGACTAAGTCACTTTGGATAAAACAGTGCTAAATGGTATATATTATTATAATCAGGGATGGGCACCTGAACCCCTTTTGTAGACCCGCGGATCAATTTCCACACATTTTTCAGGAACTCAGTCAGGGTCTTAACTTACTGTTGAGAGTTACAATAGTAGAACAGACAAGGTGACGTTTCTATATGTGGTTGTGCATCAGCAGTTTCTCTTGTTATGTCAGTCACTCAATTAGCCATGTCAGCTAAACATGTTATATTGGTAAATGAGTGTAGCGGCCAGCTATCTAAACATGTTATATTGGTGAATGAGTGTAGCGGCCAGCTATCTAAACATGTTATATTGGTGAATGAGTGTAGCGGCCAGCTATCTAAACATGTTATATTGGTGAATGAGTGTAGCGGCCAGCTATCTAAACATGTTATATTGGTAAATGAGTGTAGCGGCCAGCTATCTAAACATGTTATATTGGTAAATGAGTGTAGCGGCCAGCTATCTAAACATGTTATATTGGTAAATGAGTGTAGCGGCCAGCTATCTAAACATGTTATATTGGTGAATGAGTGTAGCGGCCAGCTATCTAAACATGTTATATTGGTAAATGAGTGTAGCGGCCAGCTATCTAAACATGTTATATTGGTAAATGAGTGTAAATGAGTGCCAGCTATCTAAACATGTTATATTGGTAAATGAGTGTAGCGGCCAGCTATCTAAACATGTTATATTGGTAAATGAGTGTAGCGGCCAGCTATCTAAACATGTTATATTGGTAAATGAGTGTAGCGGCCAGCTATCTAAACATGTTATATTGGTAAATGAGTGTAGCGGCCAGCTATCTAAACATGTTATATTGGTAAATGAGTGTAGCGGCCAGCTATCTAAACATGTTATATTGGTGAATGAGTGTAGCGGCCAGCTATCTAAACATGTTATATTGGTAAATGAGTGTAGCGGCCAGCTATCTAAACGTGTAGTAATCATGGTCAAATTACCGACCGGCACCCCCATGGATAATCAGATGAAATTAATATTAAAAACAGAAAACATTGGTCCCATGGCAAGTGTAGAATCGCAGGAAATTCACTCAAAGAATTTTGTTTAGGGCCCCCAAAAGGCTGGCTCTGACTGCATGTGGGTATGGATGTGGGTACGCAGACAGAGTTCAATAAAGTGACACTAGTTTGGTGTTTTATGTTTGAAGCAATGACTTGGGAAAACCAGGTCAGCTCAGGCTCCATCAATACTTTAAATATATTTGTTCAAATTGAACCTTTATTTAACTAGGCAAGTCAGTTAAGAACAAATCATTATTTACAATGACGGTCTACACCGGCCAAACCCGGGCGATGCTGGGCCAAGTGTGCACCGCCCTTTGGGACTCCCAATCACGGACGGTTGTGATACGGCCCGGAATCAAACCAGGTTGTCTGTAGTGACACCTCAAGTACTGAGATGCAGGGCCCTAGACCGCTGTGCCACTCGGGAGACAGACATGTTTAATTGATGTTTAATACACCCCATTACGAATTTGCGTTCACATCCAACGTGTTTAAGAAAAGTTAGGAGTTACTCAACTATTCAACGTTATTTAGGTAGTCTACACAAATGACTCTGGAAGCTGAATAATGTTTATATGTGTTGACATGACATCTCAGTTGAATCTAACAACTTGTTTCCATAGCTAAGCAGCGTACAATAGGGGCATGTATCTGGGTGGTAGACTTGATCTGACTGTAGTTCATTTCCTCCTGTATTCCACTAGGAGACAATGTTCAGGCAGGAAGTGTAGGACTGTGGCTTCACTTTTTATTCCAACATACCTCTATGTTTAGGTTAATGGCATGACGTTGAAACTATGACGTTGAAACTATGACGGTGTAAAATATGTCCAATCAAATATGAAACTCAACGTAACTTCATACATATTGAATATGATGAAAACTATTATTTATGTTTTTAAGTGGAATTCAACAGGATTTCAGCTTATACATAGTTCTGATTATTATGTTGGAATTAGATTGATGTACTGTAACAACCTTTGTCAGGTTAAGTCAATGTATTTAGGTTGAAGTTTTACCCACATGTCAATGCTTCAAATGCTGGTTGACTTCTTTCAAAATGTTCCATGTTGATTCACGTCACAATAT
Organism: Oncorhynchus gorbuscha; assembly: GCF_021184085.1. Classification (NCBI taxonomy): domain Eukaryota; kingdom Metazoa; phylum Chordata; class Actinopteri; order Salmoniformes; family Salmonidae; genus Oncorhynchus; species Oncorhynchus gorbuscha. Next base: position 1,511,927 of record NC_060191.1, read on the forward strand.
GTTGGCAAATAATGTTGAAACAACGTTAATTCAACTAGTGTGTGCCAAGTGGATAGTGTGTTCTATAAAGCATTGTGGGTTATACCTGGCTTGACCTGGGATGTCAGGGCTTGCAGGTGATCATCAACCTGAAAATGTAGATATCTTTCTCCTTTCCGAACACATTTAGGGGGTAGATACAATCATGTGGCAGCCTGAATATGGCGAGAGAACTTGCTTCAGTCTAATCAGGATACTTTAGAGAGCGTTGGGTGGGTCAAAGCAAAGTTTGAGAACCACTGCTACAGGCCTAACTACATAAATGGGCAGACTTTCACACAATAGCTTATTTAGAGCCACGTCTACTCACTCTCTCCATGCCTATGAACTGTGAGAAGCTCGTTTCAGTGGACTCGTTTCACCTGCATGAGCTTTGATTATTTCGATGGCCAACCAGAATCAATCAGCGGGGATGTGATGTGTTCAATAACTTACCAGGTGTGACTGGCTCACTTCCGCAACCATACCTGCATGGTGCTGTCAACGCCGTTTGCCACAAGCCATTTCTCCCCGCGCTATTAAATACACCTTGGGTTGTCATTCGACTCACTATACCAACGTCTTACCGTTCGTTAATCATTCAGTGTGAGCTGTCCTAGCTGCTGTTACACAGGGCCACGGTCGGTGTTGAGGTTGTAGACAGACTCGAACGAATGTCATTGTCCACAAGCTTGTAACTACAATAACTACCGAACCGTTCACTCTTCGGCTCGTGCATAATTTGAGACGATTGTGGGTAGCCTGCCCCCACCCCACAGCCTTTAGCCGAACTAATACGGTCGATTTGTAGTGGTCCCGAAGTAAGACTGACAGACGCGCCTTCTGGTTTGTCCTGAATTGTAAAGGGGTTGAGGATTGGGTTACCGACAAGGAGAAGCCGATCCCTGTGCTATCATGCTAGGTGGGTTTCGGACAATAGATCCGCTCGCAAACGATACATTATTCATGTTCGAACGGAGGAACATTTTCTGGGAGGCCCATTTGGATCCATCAACGCAATGGCCTGTTTGAGTCAACGGAACTTTAGACAAACAGGCTAGGCTACATACTTCAGTTACTTTATCTACTCACCGTTAGATTGTGAATGAGAAAAACACAAATGTGCTCAATGTCAATGATCTTGTCCAGGTTCTCTCTGTGTCTCTCAGGCACTCTTCTCAAGGCTCAAACTTGATCAACTAGTTGCACTGAAAAGAATCTCTTCCGTGATAGAATTTTTCTTCACCAAACTTTTTTGTATTGTGTCACAGAAGGGCGTGTGCCTGGGAAAGGGGGCCGTGTGCCTGGGAAAGAGCAAGGGAGATAGACGAAGGGGGAAGGGCTGCCAACAGATTCATTTTCTGTTAACTACTCTTTACGATATGAAAAGTTGATTTGAACCTTCTGTACAACTAGTGGGTCAGGCGGCATCCCACGGGCTGAATCATATCGCGTGATTTCTGAGGATTTTCTCGATTATACCGACTGATTGGTTCTGAATGGGGTTAATAACTACTCTATAGTTTGCTAGTTATTTTATTTTAAGGTTTACAATAATGGTTTATTGTAGACTATATGTTGTATTTAGATTTTCTTTAAAATTTGTAGCCATAATATGGTAAACTTAGGTATGCTATTATGAACCCTCCACAAAACGTTAAAAGTTACTTAAAAATTACTTTCCACAGATCAATGTTAGGGATGGCTCAAATATTTTAGCCACCACATTGCATCAGCATCTTGAGTGAGCAAGTGTGAACAGGCAATAAGGTGTGTTTGTCTGCATGGTAGTAGACCAAGTCATATTTCCACCACACCCTTAAAGTCAACATCAGTTCGAGTTTATTCAACCACATTGCTCAGAAACACAAACCATAATGAATAATTATTCACAAAGCAAGGAGTCATGTAGAACTCACAGACAGATTCATTAAGAACATATTCACAGCCATGTTTTTAGTCAGTTTATTTACATGTAGGCTACATTCTCCCGTGGCATGTATTCATGGATGCCAAGGGAAGCCAGGCTTCCCCAAGAAATTGACAAAAAAACAAGATAAAATAATGTATATTTTGTCTCTCTGTGTTTCATATGTTTTTTCCCTTCAATTCACAAGAGGTTGAATGGATCTCACCGGAGAAAGCAACCAAGCGAGCGAAACAGTGCCCCTCTGTCTCTGTATGTGTAGCCCATCTATCTGAGGCTGTCTAGTCAAAAAGAGAATATTGTTGCCGCCTGTAGCATTGAATGCAAGGGAAGCCAGTGAGCATTTGGACTCCCTTGATAAAAAAAAATTACACAATGAAAGCCAATCAGCGATGAGATAAACTAAGTAAACACAGCCGTGAATGGTCCTGGCCCAGCCTGTCAAGGGAAGCCAGTTTAGATTTGGCTTCACACCAATCACGTCACATCAAAAGCCAAAAAACTTGAATTGTTGCATCTCGTTGTGTTGTTGTCCTCTGGTGGCTAGCTAGCTAAAATTGTCCCTTTCCTAAAATAGCCATGGATGGAGAGGGATTTGGACTTGTGGTTTTACTTACAGTGCATTTGGAAAGTATTCAGAACCCTTGACCTTTTGCACATTTTGTTACGTTACAGCCTTATTCTACACACAGTACTTCATAATGACAAAGCAAAAACAGGTTTTTAGAAATGTTTGCAAAAAAAAAGAAAAAACTGATATCACATTTACACAAGTATACAGACCCTTTACTTAGTACTGCGTTGAAACACCTTTGGCAGCTATTACAGCCTTGGGTATGATGGTACAAGCTTGGCACACCTGCATTTGGGTAGTTTCACCCATTTTTCTCTGCAGATCCCATCGAGATGTGTCAGATTGAATGGGGAGTGTCACTGCACAACTATTTTCCGTTCTCTAGAGATCTTGTTCAAGTCCGGTCTCTGGGTGGGCCATTCAAGGACATTCAGAGACTTGTCCCGAAGTCACTCCTGCGTTTTCTTGGCTTGTGTTCTTAGGGTAGTTATCCTGTTGTAAGGTGAACCTTTGCCCCAGTCTGAGGTCCTGAGTGCTCTGGAGCAGGTTTTCATCAAGTATCGCTCTGTATTTTGCGCTGTAAATCATTCCCTCGATCCTGACTAGTCTCCCAGTCCCTGCCGCTGAAAAACATCCCCACAGCAAGATGCTGCCAGCAACATGCTTCACCGTAGGGATGGTGCTAGGTTTCCTCCAGACGTGACGCTTGGAATTCAGGTCAAAGAGTTCAACCTTGGTTTCAGCAGACCAGAGCATCTTGTTTCTCATGGTCTGAGAGTCCTTTGGCAAACTCCAAGTGGGTTGTCATGTGCTTTTACTGAGGAGTGGCTTCTGTCTGGCTACTACAAAAAAGGCCTGATTGGCGGAGTGCTGTAGAGATGGTTGTCCTTCTACCTCGGCAAACCCGGACGACGCTGGGCCAATTGTGCGCCACCCTAAGGGGCTCCCAATCACAGCCGGATGTGATACTGCCTGGATCTGAACCAGGGACTGTAGTGACAGCTCTTGCACTGAAATGCATTGCCTTAGTCCGCCGCGCCACTCAGGAGCACAATTTAAGAATTATGGAGGTCACTGTGCTCTTGTGGGCCTTCAATGCTGCAGAAATGTTTTGGTACCTTTCCCCAGATCTGTGCCTCAACACAATTCTGTCTTGGAGCTCTACGGACAATTC
>NC_060191.1:1535619-1605619 GCF_021184085.1 Oncorhynchus gorbuscha
GGTGGAGGCTGTGGTGGCTGGTGGGTAAGCAGAAAACAGACGTTGCAGCAATAACACCAGCGCATAGCTTGTGTGTGGCAGCCATCATGGAAGTGTGTGCAGAACCTGGTGGACTAAATAGACCACCATATTAACGTAGAGTGATGATCTCATTGATGAAATATCAGCTGATGCAACACTCAGGTTTCCTGTCTGGCTGCCATATGAATGTTAAGTCACTATGCTTATACTAAAACCTCTCAGGACAGCTCTTTTTGTTTACTAAGCTTTGGGCAGGACAAATCAACTTCATCAGCAGCAGAAATGAGGGATTGTGTATTACATGTTTCACCCTTTGGCTTAGAATATTCTATTGATTTGAGCCTGTCTTGATTCAAATCTATCATCAGTGTTATAAAGTCAGTTTTATTGTGAGTGTAGTTACGCGAGTCTCTCATTCTGACCAGAGTCAAAGGGTAGCAGATTATTCCCACCCTCTGGCATGAATGACATCTCCTCTCCTAGTCCAGCTATATCTGACATTAACCTCACAACTAATGAGACACAGGAGTCTGAATCCAACTCCACTGAGTGAGGGGTTTGATGTGACATCATGCACGTATACATTCATGCTCACACACTCACAGGAAATGCAGTTTCATTCCATTGCAGTTGAATGTCCGTTTAATAATTGAGCAAACACAGCGATGAGGATATAACTACAAAAACACACGTCCAATACGACTATTATCTTTGGATTTGACAATGAAACACACACACACACACACACACACACACACACACACACACACACACACACACACACACACACACACACACACACACACACACACACACACACACACACACACACACACACACACACACACACACACACACACACACACACACACACAGGGCTTTGTCTGAAGGTTTAGACTATTCCAAATCTTAAAAAGACACGTCCCCATTTATTCACGCAACACTGTAGAAATGCATCATTAGCATGATTAGTCAGCAGCTCTCACACAGACCAGGATGGCTTATTAACCCTCATCTCTCAGCCTGTAGCAATGGATCTCTAGTGATGACAAGACACTGTCCTTCTGCTGCAGGGGGTTAGAACCAACAGGCCCTGGGACTTACTGAGGAGAGGGCAGGTAGACAGCATACACCACTTTCAAACACACACAGACAAGGACTCTTGCAAGCATGCACACACACACACACACACACACATACATTTTAGTCAGTATAGCTGAGAAAGCAGCTATACTATGTGGGTCTCTGCTTTAGATGGGAGGAGTGTTGCACTATAAAGCTACTGTAAAATCACATTGCATCAATGATTTACAGAGTGCAACATACATTAAAACAAATGGTCATATACTGGAAACAATATCTAACCAATTGAAATGTGTTGTTTCCATGGGAGAATGTTTAGCATATTAATGTTGTCTTTGTGCTCAAATACACACAGCACAGATCCAAGAACAGTTAATTGAACAATCAGTGAATGAAAGAAAGGAGACAAAGGAAAGGTAGCCTAGCGTTTAAGAGCATTGGGCCAGTAACAGAAAGGTTACTGGTTCAAATCCCAGAGCCGACTAAGTGAAATATATGCCGACGTGGCCTTGAGCAAGGCACTTAACCCAGTAAGTCGCTCTGGATAAGAGCGTCTGATAAATGGAAGGCAAAGAAATCAACGTCAAAATATTATGCAAAAACAAAGTCCAGAAAGGAGTCCTTTGACGGCACCCTAATCGGAGATCAGTAGCGAACTCTCTCTCTAAACGTAGAACATCACGTGGAACATGCAGATGACTTCAGGATGCTTCCGGAGGATCATGCTGCAAAATGAACATAGAATGAAAGGACATTTGAAAACACATACAGTATGTTATATACTGTAACAGTGCTAGGGTCAGGTTGACCTTCTGTGTAACTGAGTTACAAAGTTACTCATTACAGTGGAGTAGTTACACTTCAGGTAGATGACTTTCATGAGAACAGCAGGAGAAATGGTGCGATGTCTGATCTGACCCCTTCTCTCACCAGTTGGTCTGCGTCTCTCTCTGCGATGTCTGATCTGACCCCTTCTCACCAGTTGGTCTGCGTCTCTCTCTGCAATGTCTGATCTGACCCCTTCTCTCACCAGTTGGTCTGCGTCTCTCTCTGCGATGTCTGATCTGACCCCTTCTCTCACCAGTTGGTCTGAGTCTCTCTCTGCGATGTCTGATCTGACCCCTTCTCTCACCAGTTGGTCTGGGTGTCTCTCTGCGATGTCTGATCTGACCCCTTCTCTCACCAGTTGGTCTGCGTCTCTCTCTGCGATGTCTGATCTGACCCCTTCTCTCACCAGTTGGTCTGCGTCTCTCTCTGCGATGTCTGATCTGACCCCTTCTCTCACCAGTTGGTCTGGGTCTCTCTCTGCGATGTCTGATCTGACCCCTTCTCTCACCAGTTGGTCTGGGTCTCTCTCTGCGATGTCTGATCTGACCCCTTCTCTCACCAGTTGGTCTGGGTCTCTCTCTGCGATGTCTGATCTGACCCCTTCTCTCACCAGTTGGTCTGCGTCTCTCTATGCGATGTCTGATCTGACCCCTTCTCTCACCAGTTGGTCTGCGTCTCTCTCTGCGATGTCTGATCTGACCCCTTCTCTCACCAGTTGGTCTGCGTCTCTCTCTGCGATGTCTGATCTGACCCCTTCTCTCACCAGTTGGTCTGCGTCTCTCTCTGCGATGTCTGATCCCACCCCTTCTCTCACCAGTTTGTCTGCGTCTCTCTCTGCAATGTCTGATCTGACCCCTTCTCTCACCAGTTCGTCTGCGTCTCTCTCTGCGATGTTTCGGCGTAAACGCTCCCAGAACGTTACCCTCTCGTCCTCATCCTGGGGCCAGTCCAGGTAGGTCCGGGTTCTGGCCAGCTTAGCCAGTCTGCAACACAAACACCCAGTACATCATATCACTACTGTTCATTTTGTTATTGTTCATATCACTACTGTTCATATAATTTCTGTTCATATACAATATATTCCATTCGAAGTTCAGTCCATTCAAGAGATGAGTTGGTGTGATACCTGTGGAAGGCGGACAGCTCGAAGGGGGAGATGTGTTCTAGGAAGATGAGGATGAGTCTGTGGCTGTGCTCAGACAACAGGCGGTGTGTGGCCACTCTCATCTCCAGGCCACACCAGTCACTCCTCAGGTAGCGTCTGGTCAACACACACACCGTCCTCCTGCTGCAGTAGATGTTCTCAGCGATGTTATCCACGATGCCCTTCCCTACCTGGGACAGGACACAACAGGCTGGGTGCTGTTTATCAATGAAATCTAATGTATTTGTGGTTGTACTTTGTACCATTATAGCCCCATATTCTCTACTCTCACACACACTTGCATGTCAAAGCGCGCACTCGCCCGCACACACACACACCTCAAAGTCTCGGTGGTGCAGACACAGTCGTAGTCGTGGCTCCCCCTCCTCTAGCATCGGGGCCATCTCTCCCAGTACCCACGCCTCATCACCACTGCTGAACGACACAAACGCATCATACCTCACCTCCTCTTCCTCCTTCTCCTCTCCCTCTTCCCCCTCTATCAGGTCCTCCCACTGTCCCCCCATCCTCCTCTTCCTCCTCCACCACCTCCTCCCCACACGTCGCTCCACCCATCCTCTCAGACGAAAGAATAGAACGACACAGGGCCAGCGGAGGAAGCGGTATCCTAGCGCCAAGCACAGGAGGGTGCACACAGTGGCCGTTGTGGAGACGTAGGACAGGAAGTCGTCTTCGGTCTGGCAGAGGCGCTCCATGGTGGACAGGAAGTTGAGTCGTTGGTAGTGCCAGATGCACTGCTGTCGCTGCAGGAGCACCACCTGAGTCCATAACCAATCAATCATTAATCATCTGTAATCAATATACTGTATCAACTTCGCCTCTTATAGTCAATTATCAAAAATCTATAAATTTACTGTTGTTGAAAGATTCGAATCAATATAATTTGTTGTTCACAGCACCCGTTAAAGACCAGAAATCATCAAACATAAATACACGATCCCTAGTAAAAACCTGTTACCTGTAATTAATCAACATGTTATCAGAACTTTAGTTGGACCGGACTTGTTCTACCTGTGTTTTGCGAGAGTTGTCAGCCCAGTCCAGAAGCCAGCCGTTGGAGCAGTCACAGCGGAAGTCGACCTGGTCAAAGACCAGGGTGGAGAGAGACAGCAGGGGAATGAAGACCCCCTCCAACAGGATCAGAGGGCTCTCACTGTACAGCCTCAAAACACGTAGAGACACCAGGTCTGTAAACATGGACTGGAGAGAGGAAGGGAGGGAAAGAAAGAGGGAGGAAAAGAGAAAGGGAGAGAAAGAAAGAGAAGGAGAGTAAGACAGTAATGAGAAGGAGAGAGAGGGAGATACAGTAATGACATTGTGAGGGAGGGAGGGAAAGACAGAGGGAGATAGAGATACAGTAATGAGAAGGAGAGAGGGAGATACAGTAATGACATTGTGAGGGAGGGAGGGAAAGACAGAGGGAGATAGAGATACAGTAATGACATTGTGAGGGAGGGAGGTAAAGACAGAGGGAGATAGAGATACAGTAATGACATTGTGAGGGAGGGAGGGAAAGACAGAGGGAGATAGAGATACAGTAATGAGAAGGAGAGAGGGAGATACAGTAATGACATTGTGAGGGAGGGAGGTAAAGACAGAGGGAGATAGAGATACAGTAATGAGAAGGAGAGAGGGAGATACAGTAATGACATTGTGAGGGAGGGAGGTAAAGACAGAGGGAGATAGAGATACAGTAATGAGAAGGAGAGAGGGAGATACAGTAATGACATTGTGAGGGAGGGAGGTAAAGACAGAGGGAGATAGAGATACAGTAATGAGAAAGAGACAGAGAGATCTGAAGTCAAATTTGTGCTGTTTGCTGATGATCTGGTACTTCTTGGTATCCAGAAAAGAGATTCCACAACAACCTAAAAGGAAGTGATTCCCAAACCGTCCAAAACAAAGCCATCACCTACAGAGAAAGTAACCCAGAGTCCCCTAAGCAAGCTGGTCCTGGGGCTCTGTTCACAAACACACCCTACAGAGAAAGTAACCCAGAGTCCCCTAAGCAAGCTGGTCCTGGGGCTCTGTTCACAAACACAAACACACCCTACAGAGAAAGTAACCCAGAGTCCCCTAAGCAAGCTGGTCCTGGGGCTCTGTTCACAAACACACCCTACAGAGAAAGTAACCCAGAGTCCCCTAAGCAAGCTGGTCCTGGGGCTCTGTTCACAAACACAAACACACCCTACAGAGAAAGTAACCCAGAGTCCCCTAAGCAAGCTGGTCCTGGGGCTCTGTTCACAAACACAAACACACCCTACAGATAAAGTAACCCAAAGTCCCCTAAGCAAGCTGGTCCTGGGGCTCTGTTCACAAACACACCCTACAGAGAAAGTAACCCAGAGTCCCCTAAGCAAGCTGGTCCTGGGGCTCTGTTCACAAACACAAACACACCGACAGAGAAAGAAACCCAGAGTCCCCTAAGCAAGCTGATCCTGGGGTTCTGTTCACAAACACAAACACACCCTACAGAGAAAGTAACCCAGAATCCCCTAAGCAAGCTGGTCCTGGGGCTCTGTTCACAAACACACCCGACAGAGAAAGTAACCCAGAGTCCCCTAAGCAAGCTGGTCCTGGGGCTCTGTTCACAAACACAAACACACCCTACAGAGCCCCAGGACAACAGCACAATTAGACCCAACCAAATCACGAGAAAACAAAAATAAAATTACTTGATACAATGGTAAGAATATACCAAAAAACTGGAATGCTATTTGGCCCTAAACAGACTGTACACAGTGGCAGAATACCTGACCACTGTGACTGTACCAAAATGAAATGAAGCTTTGACTATGTACAGACTCAGTGAGCATAGCCTTGCTATTGAGAGGACGCCATAGGCAGACCTGGTTCTCAAGTGGAGACACTGCCCACAGTGTGCCATCACAGCAGCAAGATTTCTGTTTCCACAAGAAAAGGGGTTGTACAACCCATATTTGTTTATTTATATTCCCTTTTGTTCTTTAACTATTTGTACATCGTTATAACACTATATTTAGCCATAATATGACATTTGAAATGTCTCTATGTCTTTGAAACTTTTGTGAGTGTAATGTTTACTGTTAATTTTTTATTGTTTATTATCTATTTCACTTGCTTTGGCAATGTAAACATATGTTTCCTATGCCAAAAAAGCCCTTTGAATTGAGAGCTACAGTAATGTGGAAGACAGCATTGGCAGTAACACGTGATGCCATCACTAGAAGGATCTAAGGATGTCAAGGTAGAGACACAAGGGTCATTATCAGTAGGCATGAAACTAAAAGCGGTTGGAAAAACGATCAATCAATGAATGATTCGATTGATGGACCAATAGCTAGTTAGTACCCTGGTGAGGAAGTTGAGTCGACAGTTGATCAGCACTAGGCTCCTGAGCTCCGTCAGGTTCCTGAAGGTAACACTGGGGTCTGTGTGGTTGGAGAAGTTGAGGTTGGTCAGTTTGAGCCTCTTCAGCTTTCGAAGCTGGTTGATGGTGGTGTAGGGGGTGGAAAACTTCTCAGGGTTGGCTGAGAACTCAAACGACTCCAGGTTGAGGAAGTAGGGGGCCAGGAAAATGTTGTTGCAGTCAAATTTTGTCCCCTCGCCCACCTATTTTCAGAATATGTGTATTACTAAGATTACAGGACAATTACTGTTAGCTAGCCAGATCAGTGTCTGCTGCAGCCAAGTCCTTCAGCACAACGTCGTTGAGGCATGACAATAACATGCATTGGCGGTAGCAGAAACTTATCTGGCTAGCTACCAGTATGATTCATTTTCCTGTACAAGATCTGCTGCTTAGCTATAAAGCAGTGTTCTTCAATCCTGGTCCTGTGGAACCACAGCTTCACATAAGTTGATCAGGTGAACCAACCCACTGGGCACAGACATCATTTGGTTGAGTTGTCAACTAATGTGAATTGAACATGAAATCAACAACAAATGTCACCACGTCATTAGATTTAGGTTAAAGGTTTGGTGAAGAAAATACGAAATGTTCTTAGGTTGATGACTTTTTGCAAATCCAATCAGTTTTCCACTTTATTTCATCGTCATCACAGATGTATTGTTGTTGATTTAAATGATGTGGAAAGAACATTGATTCAATTAGTTTTTGCCCAGTGGGAAGTGTGTTAGTACTGGAGGATGGAGCAATAGCCTGCACACCTTTACTTTCGCCAGGACCATGGTTGAAGATTACTGCTAGACATCACATTGAGATACAACACAGAGTAACTCCTCATCCTGGCCCACCTTCAGCTCTCGGACCATGGGGAACATGTTGTTTTCACAGTCAGAGGACTGGATCATCTTCCCTCTGAGTTCCAGGACCATGGGGAACTCAGGGGCGGGAACATGGCCTACGGTGAGGTAGGTTCCTGGGCCTGTGTCGATGAGGAGGTGCTGGAGCTTGGTGGGGAAGCCCAGGAACAGCATGTTGAGGTAGAGCTGGTAGATAATGTCTATCTCTCCCAGGCTGAGGTCTTGGAGTCGATGCTGTCTACGGAACACCCCATGAGCGATGCCCCCTGAGATCTTGTTCCCTTCCAGGAGGAGAACCTACAGTCACATCATCAATAATTGATTACCAAAATCTGTTTCCCCTCCAAACATATAGCAGTTACCACATCAACACAAATATTCTGATCTGACCTCTAGAGCAGGCAGACCCTCAAAGTCGTCTTCTCCCAGCATGGAGATTTTGTTGTGGGTGAGGTCGAGGACGCGGAGGAGCGGCATCCCCTGGAGAGCCCGGTGGGCCAGGGAGGAGATATGGTTCCCACTCAGATCCAAACGCTCCAGCAGGGGCATACAGGAGAACTGAGAATGATCATGACAAACATCATACTCATCGCCATACGGATTTTATATGACATCATACAAATATCTCAAGTCAAATACATTTGTCAGCAAAGTTATTGTATCTCAGTTAATTGAGGTATAGACATTAAACAGAAGTGACAGACTGACTGACCTGATCAGTGGTGATCTCAGTGAGGTGGTTCTCATGGAGAATGAGAGAGGTGAGGTTCCACACCCTCCCTCCCCCTGCTGAGCAGAACGAGGCATTGGTCAGCTTGGTCAGGACCATCATCAGACCCTGTATCCGACCGGTACCAGTCCAGAACCCCAGATCCATACCAGACAGATCCTCAGAAGTCACAGACAGCTGCCTCAGACCAGGACCACACCTACAGAGTCAGGGTTAGCATATTACAACATTAGCCTGGTTGACAGATCTGTTCCTGTGCTCATTTGTTGTTCATAGACATGGGAATTAATTTTCACATTCAAAAGATCAATTGGAGTGCTGTAGCTCAGTAGGTAGAGCATGGCACTAGTAACGGCAGGATAGTGGATTCCATTCCTGGGACCACCCATACATAAAATGTATGAACGCATGACTGTAAGTCGCTTCCAAATCAAATTGTTTAGTCACATGCGGCGAATATAACAGGTGTAGACCTTACAGTGAAATGTTTACATCCGAGCCCCTAACCAACAATACAGTTAAAAAATAATATGAATAAGAAATTAAAGTAACAAGTAATTAAAGACAACAGTACAATAACAATAGTGAGACTATACAGGGGGTACTGGTACAGAGTCAATGTGGAGGCTATATACAGGGGGTACTGGTACAGAGTCAATGTGGAGGCTATATACAGGGGGTACTGGTACAGAGTCAATGTGGAGGCTATATACAGGGAGATCTGGTACAGAGTCAATGTGGAGACTATATACAGGGGGTACTGGTACAGAGTCAATGTGGAGGCTATATACAGGGAGTACTGGTACAGAGTCAATGTGGAGACTATATACAGGGATTTCTGGTACAGAGTCAATGTGGAGGCTATATACAGGGGGTACTGGTACAGAGTCAATGTGTGGGCTATATACAGGGGGTACTGGTACAGAGTCAATGTGGAGGCTATATACAGGGAGTACTGGTACAGAGTCAATGTGGAGACTATATACAGGGAGTTCTGGTACAGAGTCAATGTGGAGGCTATATACAGGAGTTCTGGTACAGAGTCAATGTGGAGACTATATACAGGAGTTCTGGTACAGAGTCAATGTGGAGGCTATATACAGGGGGTACTGGTACAGAGTCAATGTGGAGGCTATATACAGGGGTACCGGTACAGAGTCAATGTGGAGACTATATACAGGGAGTTCTGGTACAGAGTCAATGTGGAGGCTATATACAGGGGGTACTGGTACAGAGTCAATGTGGAGGCTATATACAGGGAGTTCTGGTACAGAGTCAATGTGGAGGCTATATACAGGGGGTACTGGTACAGAGTCAATGTGGAGGCTATATACAGGGGGTACTGGTACAGAGTCAATGTGGAGACTATATACAGGGATTTCTGGTACAGAGTCAATGTGGAGGCTATATACAGGGGGTACTGGTACAGAGTCAATGTGTGGGCTATATACAGGGGGTACTGGTACAGAGTCAATGTGGAGGCTATATACAGGGAGTACTGGTACAGAGTCAATGTGGAGACTATATACAGGGAGTTCTGGTACAGAGTCAATGTGGAGGCTATATACAGGGAGTTCTGGTACAGAGTCAATGTGGAGACTATATACAGGGAGTTCTGGTACAGAGTCAATGTGGAGGCTATATACAGGGGGTACTGGTACAGAGTCAATGTGGAGGCTATATACAGGGGGTACCGGTACAGAGTCAATGTGGAGACTATATACAGGGAGTTCTGGTACAGAGTCAATGTGGAGGCTATATACAGGGGGTACTGGTACAGAGTCAATGTGGAGGCTATATACAGGGAGTTCTGGTACAGAGTCAATGTGGAGGCTATATACAGGGGGTACTGGTACAGAGTCAATGTGGAGGCTATATACAGGGGGTACCGGTACAGAGTCAATGTGGAGGCTATATACAGGGGGTACTGGTACAGAGTCAATGTGGAGGCTATATACAGGGAGTACTGGTACAGAGTCAATGTGGAGACTATATACAGGGAGTTCTGGTACAGAGTCAATGTGGAGGCTATATACAGGGAGTTCTGGTACAGAGTCAATGTGGAGACTATATACAGGGAGTTCTGGTACAGAGTCAATGTGGAGGCTATATACAGGGGGTACTGGTACAGAGTCAATGTGGAGGCTATATACAGGGGGTACCGGTACAGAGTCAATGTGGAGACTATATACAGGGAGTTCTGGTACAGAGTCAATGTGGAGGCTATATACAGGGGGTACTGGTACAGAGTCAATGTGGAGGCTATATACAGGGAGTTCTGGTACAGAGTCAATGTGGAGGCTATATACAGGGGGTACTGGTACAGAGTCAATGTGGAGGCTATATACAGGGGGTACTGGTACAGAGTCAATGTGGAGACTATATACAGGGATTTCTGGTACAGAGTCAATGTGGAGGCTATATACAGGGGGTACTGGTACAGAGTCAATGTGTGGGCTATATACAGGGGGTACTGGTACAGAGTCAATGTGGAGGCTATATACAGGAGTACTGGTACAGAGTCAATGTGGAGACTATATACAGGGAGTTCTGGTACAGAGTCAATGTGGAGGCTATATACAGGGAGTTCTGGTACAGAGTCAATGTGGAGACTATATACAGGAGTTCTGGTACAGAGTCAATGTGGAGGCTATATACAGGGGTACTGGTACAGAGTCAATGTGGAGGCTATATACAGGGGGTACCGGTACAGAGTCAATGTGGAGACTATATACAGGGAGTTCTGGTACAGAGTCAATGTGGAGGCTATATACAGGGGGTACTGGTACAGAGTCAATGTGGAGGCTATATACAGGGAGTTCTGGTACAGAGTCAATGTGGAGGCTATATACAGGGGGTACTGGTACAGAGTCAATGTGGAGGCTATATACAGGGGGTACCGGTACAGAGTCAATGTGGAGACTATATACAGGGGGTACCGGTACAGAGTCAATGTGGAGGCTATATACAGGGGTTACCGGTACAGAGTCAATGTGGAGACTATATACAGGGGGTACTGGTACAGAGTCAATGTGGAGGCTATATACAGGGGGTACTGGTACAGAGTCAATGTGGAGGCTATATACAGGGGGTACTGGTACAGAGTCAATGTGGAGACTATATACAGGGGGTACTGGTACAGAGTCAATGTGTGGGCTATATACAGGGGGTACTGGTACAGAGTCAATGTGGAGGCTATATACAGGGGGTACCGGTACAGAGTCAATGTGGAGACTATATACAGGGAGTTCTGGTACAGAGTCAATGTGGAGGCTATATACAGGGGGTACTGGTACAGAGTCAATGTGGAGACTATATACAGGGGGTACCGGTACAGAGTCAATGTGGAGGCTACATACAGGGGGTACTGGTACAGAGTCAATGTGGAGGCTATATACAGGGGGTACTGGTACAGAGTCAATGTGTGGGCTATATACAGGGGGTACTGGTACAGAGTCAATGTGTGGGCTATATACAGGGGGTTCTGGTACAGAGTCAATGTGTGGGCGCGCCGGTTAGTTGAGGTAATTGAGGTAACATGTACATGTACATTTACATTTACATTTACATTTAAGTCATTTAGCAGACGCTCTTATCCAGAGCGACTTACAAATTGGTGCATTCACCTTATGACATCCAGTGGAACAGTCACTTTACAATAGTACATCTAAATCTTAAAGGGGGGTGAGAGGGAATACTTATCCTATCCTAGGTATTCCTTAAAGAGGTGGGGTTTCAGGTGTCTCCGGAAGGTGGTGATTGACTCCGCTGTCCTGGCGTCGTGAGGGAGTTTGTTCCACCATTGGGGGGCCAGAGCAGCGAACAGTTTTGACTGGGCTGAGCGGGAGCTGTACTTCCTCAGTGGTAGGGAGGCGAGCAGGCCAGAGGTGGATGAACGCAGTGCCCTTGTTTGGGTGTAGGGCCTGATCAGAGCCTGGAGGTACTGAGGTGTCGTTCCCCTCACAGCTCCGTAGGCAAGCACCATGGTCTTGTAGCGGATGCGAGCTTCAACTGGAAGCCAGTGGAGAGAACGGAGGAGCGGGGTGACGTGAGAGAACTTGGGAAGGTTGAACACCAGACGGGCTGCGGCGTTCTGGATGAGTTGAAGGGGTTTAATGGCACAGGCAGGGAGCCCAGCCAACAGCGAGTTGCAGTAGTCCAGACGGGAGATGACAAGTGCCTGGATTAGGACCTGCGCCGCTTCCTGTGTGAGGCAGGGTCGTACTCTGCGGATGTTGTAGAGCATGAACCTACAGGAACGGGCCACCGCCTTGATGTTGGTTGAGAACGACAGGGTGTTGTCCAGGATCACGCCAAGGTTCTTAGCGCTCTGGGAGGAGGACACAATGGAGTTGTCAACCGTGATGGCGAGATCATGGAACGGGCAGTCCTTCCCCGGGCGGAAGAGCAGCTCTGTCTTGCCGAGGTTCAGCTTGAGGTGGTGATCCGTCATCCACACTGATATGTCTGCCAGACATGCAGAGATACGATTCGCCACCTGGTCATCAGAAGGGGGAAAGGAGAAGATTAGTTGTGTGTCGTCTGCATAGCAATGATAGGAGAGACCATGTGAGGTTATGACAGAGCCAAGTGACTTGGTGTATAGCGAGAATAGGAGAGGGCCTAGAACAGAGCCCTGGGGGACACCAGTGGTGAGAGCGCGTGGTGAGGAGACAGATTCTCGCCACGCCACCTGGTAGGAGCGACCTGTCAGGTAGGACGCAATCCAAGCGTGGGCCGCGCCGGAGATGCCCAACTCGGAGAGGGTGGAGAGGAGGATCTGATGGTTCACAGTATCGAAGGCAGCCGATAGATCTAGAAGGATGAGAGCAGAGGAGAGAGAGTTAGCTTTAGCAGTGCGGAGCGCCTCCGTGATACAGAGGAGAGCAGTCTCAGTTGAATGACTAGTCTTGAAACCTGACTGATTTGGATCAAGAAGGTCATTCAGAGAGAGATAGCGGGAGAGCTGGCCAAGGACGGCACGTTCAAGAGCATTGGAGAGAAAAGAAAGAAGGGATACTGGTCTGTAATTGTTGACATCGGAGGGATCGAGTGTAGGTTTTTTCAGAAGGGGTGCAACTCTCGCTCTCTTGAAGACGGAAGGGACGTAGCCAGCGGTCAGGGATGAGTTGATGAGCGAGGTGAGGTAAGGGAGAAGGTCTCCGGAAATGGTCTGGAGAAGAGGGGAGGGGATAGGGTCAAGCGGGCAGGTTGTTGGGCGGCCGGCCGTCACAAGACGCGAGATTTCATCTGGAGAGAGAGGGGAGAAAGAGGTCAGAGCACAGGGTAGGGCAGTGTGAGCAGAACCAGCGGTGTCGTTTGACTTAGCAAACGAGGATCGGATGTCGTCGACCTTCTTTTCAAAATGGTTGACGAAGTCGTCTGCAGAGAGGGAGGAGGGGGAGGAGGATTCAGGAGGGAGGAGAAGGTGGCAAAGAGCTTCCTAGGGTTAGAGGCAGATGCTTGGAATTTAGCGTGGTAGAAAGTGGCTATAGCAGCAGAGACAGAGGAGGAAAATGTAGAGAGGAGGGAGTGAAAGGATGCCAGGTCCGCAGGGAGGCGAGTTTTCCTCCATTTCCGCTCGGCTGCCCGGAGCCCTGTTCTGTGAGCTCGCAATGAGTCATCGAGCCACGGAGCGGGAGGGGAGGACCGAGCCGGCCTGGAGGATAGGGGACATAGAGAGTCAAAGGATGCAGAGAGGGTGGAGAGGAGGGTTGAGGAGGCAGAATCAGGAGATAGGTTGGAGAAGGTTTGAGCGGAGGGAAGAGATGATAGGATGGAAGAGGAGAGAGTAGCGGGGGAGAGAGAGCGAAGGTTGGGACGGCGCGATACCATCCGAGTAGGGGCAGTGTGGGAGGTGTTGGATGAGAGCGAGAGGGAAAAGGATACAAGGTAGTGGTCGGAGACTTGGAGGGGAGTTGCAATGAGGTTAGTGGAAGAACATCATCTAGTAAAGATGAGGTTGAGCGTATTGCTTGCCTTGTGAGTAGGGGGGGAAGGTGAGAGGGTGAGGTCAAAAGAGGAGAGGAGTGGAAAGAAGGAGGCAGAGAGGAATGAGTCAAAGGTAGACGTGGGGAGGTTAAAGTCGCCCAGAACTGTGAGAGGTGAGCCGTCCTCAGGAAAGGAGCTTAGGGAACCTGAGGGAACCTGGAGGGCGATAAATGATAAGGATGTTAAGCTTGAAAGGGCTGGTAACTGTGACAGCATGGAATTCAAAGGAGGCGATAGACAGATGGGTAAGGGGAGAAAGAGAGAATGACCACTTGGGAGAGATGAGGATCCCGGTGCCACCACCCCGCTGACCAGAAGCTCTCGGGGTGTGCGAGAACACGTGGGCGGACGAAGAGAGAGCAGTAGGAGTAGCAGTGTTGTCTGTGGTGATCCATGTTTCCGTTAGTGCCAAGAAGTCGAGAGACTGGAGGGAGGCATAGGCTGAGATGAACTCTGCCTTGTTGACCGCAGATCGGCAGTTCCAGAGGCTACCGGAGAACTAGAACTCCACGTGGGTCGTGCGCGCTGGGACCACCAGATTAGGGTGGCCGCGGCCACGCGGTGTGGAGCGTTTGTATGGTCTGTGCAGAGAGGAGAGAACAGGGATAAACAGACACATAGTTGACAGGCTACAGAAGAGGCTACGCTAATGCAAATGAGATTGGAATGACAAGTGGACTACACGTCTCGAATGTTCAGAAAGTTAAGCTACGTAGCAAGAATCTTATTGACTAAAATGATTAAAATGATACAGTACTGCTGAAGTAGGCTAGCTGGCAGTGGGTGCGTTGTTGACACTACACTAATCAAGTCGTTCCGTTGAGTGTAATAGTTTCTGCAGTGCTGCTATTCGGGGGCTAGCTGGCTAGCTAGTAGTGTTGTTTACGTTACGTTGCGTTAAAAGAACGACAATAGCTGGCTAGCTAACCTAGAAAATCGCTCTAGACTACACAATTATCTTTGATACAAAGACGGCTATGTAGCTAGCTATGTAGCTAGCTACGATCAAACAAATCAAACCGTTGTACTGTAATGAAATGAAATGAAAATGTGATACTACCTGTGAATGCAACCGGGTTGTTGAGTTCTATTCAGTAGACGTTGGCTAGCGTTGGCTAGCTGTTGGCTAGCGTTGGCTAGCTGTTGGCTAGCTAGCAGAGTCTCCTACGTTAAGGACGACAAATAGCTGGCTAGCTAACCTCGGTAAATTAAGATAATCACTCTAAGACTACACACTCTAAACCTAAACAACACAATTATCTTGGAACGAAGATACGAAGACAGCAAAGACAGCTATGTAGCTAGCTAACACTACACTAATCAAGTCGTTCAGTTGAGTGTAATAGTATCTCCAGTGCAGCTAATCAGTGGACGTTAGCTAGCTGGCTAGTGAAGACTACGTTAGGACGGCGAAATACGATAATTACGCAATTATCTTTGATACAAAGACGGCTATGTAGCTAGCTGAGAAGAAATTGCTAAGATTAGACAAATCAAACCGTTGTGCTATAATGAAATATAATGAAATGTAGTGACTTGGTGTAGGTAGAGTTATTAAAGTGACTATGCACAGATTATAACAACAGAGGAGACCAGCGTTGTGAGGGGGGGGGGGGGAGACAGAGTCGGAATGGATCGCATGCAGCGACCCAAAAAAACGACTCCGAAAAAGAGGGAAACGAGGCGGTGTTCTGGTCAGACTCCGAAAAAGGGCACATCGCGCACCACTTCCCAGCATTCTTCTTGCCAATGTCCAGTCTCTCGACAACAAGGTTGACGAAATCCGAGCAAGGGTGGCATTCCAGAGGGACATCAGAGACTGCAACGTTCTCTGCTTCACAGAAACATGGCTCACTGGGAAGACGCTATCCGATGCGGTGCAGCCAACTGGTTTCTTCACGCATCGCGCCGACACAAACATACATCTCTCTGGTAAGAAGAGTGGCGGGGGCGTATGCCTCATGACTAACGGGACATGGTGTGATGAAGGAAACATACAGGAACTCAAATCCTTCTGTTCACCTGATTTAGAATTCCTCACAATCAAATGTAGACCGCATTATCTTCCAAGAGAATTCTCTTCGATTATAATCACAGCCGTATATATCCCCCCCCAAGCAGACACATCGATGGCTCTGAACGAACTTTATTTAACTCTTTGCAAACTGGAAACCATTTATCCGGAGGCTGCATTCATTGTAGCTGGGGATTTTAACAAAGCTAATCTGAAAACAAGACTCCCTAAATTTTATCAGCATATCGATTGCGCAACCAGGGGTGGTAAAACCTTGGATCATTGTTACTCTAACTTCCGCGATGCATATAAGGCCCTGCCCCGCCCCCCTTTCGGGAAAGCTGACCACGACTCCATTTTGCTGATCCCTGCCTACAGGCAGAAGCTAAAACAAGAGGCTCCCACGCTGAGGTCTGTCCAACGCTGGTCAGACCAAGCTGACTCTACACTCCAAGACTGCTTTCATCACGTGGACTGGGATATGTTTCGTATTGCGTCAGATGGAAATATTGACGAATACGCTGATTCGGTGTGCGAGTTCATTAGAACGTGCGTCGAAGATGTCATTCCCATAGCAACGATAAAAACATTCCCAAACCAGAAACCATGGATTGATGGCAGCATTCGCGTGAAACTGAATGCGCGAAGCACTGCTTTTAATCAGGGCAAGGTGTCTGGTAACATGTCCGAATATAAACAATGCAGCTATTCCCTCCGCAAGGCTATTAAACAAGCTAAGCATCAGTACAGAGACAAAGTGGAATCTCAATTCAATGGCTCAGACACAAGAGGCATGTGGCAGGGTCTACAGTCAATCACGGACTACAAGAAGAAACCCAGCCCAGTCACGGACCAGGATGTCTTGCTCCCAGGCAGACTAAATAACTTTTTTTGCCCGCTTTGAGGACAATACAGTGCCACTGACACGGCCTGCAACGAAAACATGCGGTCTCTCCTTCACTGCAGCCGAGGTGAGTAAGACATTTAAACGTGTTAACCCTCGCAAGGCTGCAGGCCCAGACGGCATCCCCAGCCGCGCCCTCAGAGCATGCGCAGACCAGCTGGCCGGTGTGTTTACGGACATATTCAATCAATCCCTATACCAGTCTGCTGTTCCCACATGCTTCAAGAGGGCCACCATTGTTCCTGTTCCCAAGAAAGCTAAGGTAACTGAGCTAAACGACTACCGCCCCGTAGCACTCACTTCCGTCATCATGAAGTGCTTTGAGAGACTAGTCAAGGACCATATCACCTCCACCCTACCTGACACCCTAGACCCACTCCAATTTGCTTACCGCCCAAATAGGTCCACAGACGATGCAATCTCAACCACACTGCACACTGCCCTAACCCACCTGGACAAGAGGAATACCTATGTGAGAATGCTGTTCATCGACTACAAGCTCGGCATTCAACACCATAGTACCCTCCAAGCTCGTCATCAAGCTCGAGACCCTGGGTCTCGACCCCGCCCTGTGCAACTGGGTACTGGACTTCTTGACGGGCCGCCCCCAGGTGGTGAGGGTAGGCAACAACATCTCCTCCCCGCTGATCCTCAACACGGGGGCCCCACAAGGGTGCGTTCTGAGCCCTCTCCTGTACTCCCTGTTCACCCACGACTGCGTGGCCACGCACGCCTCCAACTCAATCATCAAATTTGCAGACGACACAACAGTGGTAAGCTTGATTACCAACAACGACGAGACGGCCTACAGGGAGGAGGTGAGGGCCCTCGGAGTGTGGTGTCAGGAAAATAACCTCACACTCAACGTCAACAAAACTAAGGAGATGATTGTGGACTTCAGGAAACAGCAGAAGGAACACCCCCCCATCCACATCGATGGAACAGTAGTGGAGAGGGTAGCAAGTTTTAAGTTCCTCGGCATACACATCAAAGACAAAATGAATTGGTCCACTCACACTGACAGCGTCGTGAAGAAGGCGCAGCAGCGCCTCTTCAACCTCAGGAGGCTGAAGAAATTTCGCTTGTCACCAAAAGCACTCACAAACTTCTACAGATGCACAATCGAGAGCATCCTGGCGGGCTGTATCACCGCCTGGTACGGCAACTGCTCCGCCCTCAACCGTAAGGCTCTCCAGAGGGTAGTGAGGACTGCACAACGCATCACCGGGGGCAAACTACCTGCCCTCCAGGACACCTACACCACCCGATGTTACAGGAAGGCCATAAAGATCATCAAGGACATCAACCACCCGAACCACTGCCTGTTCACCCCGCTATCATCCAGAAGGCGAGGTCAGTACAGGTGCATCAAAGCTGGGACCGAGAGACTGAAAAACAGCTTCTATCTCAAGGCCATCAGACTGTTAAACAGCCACCACTAACATTGAGTGGCTGCTGCCAACACACTGTCATTGACACTGACCCAACTCCAGCCACTTTAATAATGGGAATTGAGGGGGAACAAAATGGCGCCGTAGAGAGAACACGGTGTTTCAGCGAGCTCTCGTGGCATTCGTAAATTTATATTCTTACATTAATCTCCTAGCTTGAAAAAGTGGTAGAATTGGCTAAATAAGTTACCATATAATGAGTCTTGACGACTATTTCGCAAAAATCTCTGACAACATGCCCAATAGAACTACTAAGAAGTCGACCAAAACCACCACCCCCTGTGGATGTGCACGAGGAGCTAGCTAATGTTAGCGAAGCTAAAACCATTGCGGACCCAGGCACAATGGACCTGATAATTCAAAAGATGACTGATAACATTACTAAAGTGATCGATGCTAAGATAAGAACGGTCTTGGAAGCAATAGCAAGCCATTCAGCTGAAATACAGAGCGTTGTGAAACGTGTTGTTGAGGCGGAAGGAAGAATTGCTGCAGTGGAAACTTCAACTACATCTATGGACGCTAAGATAAAAGCACTTAATAATAATAATAATATATGCCATTTAGCAGACGCTTTTATCCAAAGCGACTTACAGTCATGTGTGCATACATTCTACGTATGGGTGGTCCCGGGGATCGAACCCACTACCCTGGCGTTACAAGCTGAGAAACAGGTGCGCGAAATGGCGGAGCACATTGACGACTTGGATAATCGAGGACGCAGATGCAATATTCGTGTTGTGGGACTCCCGGAAAATTCTGAAGGGACACGTTCAGTAAAATTCTTTGAGGAATGGATCCCTGGCTACCTACAAATGGACACTAAGGCTGGTCGTGTGAAGCTGGACAGAGCCCATCGCTCTCAAGCACCGATACCGGGCCCCAATCAGCGCCCACGGCCGGTGGTTATAAAGTTCCACAACTTCACCGACAAGCAGCGCGTCATGGATGCGGCTAGAAACATCGGCTCTGTTGGTAGTCAACATAAAGGTCCAAAGGTCTCATTCTTCAATGATTACTCCACAGCGGTTGTACGAAGACGCAAAGCGTTTGATGAGGCGAAGGCTCGACTCAGGAGAATGAAGATGGACTACGCACTGTTGTACCCGGCCACATTGAAGATTATGGTCAATGGATCACCTAAAAAGCTCTACACACCTGAAGAGGCTGCTGTGTTTATTGACTCTCTTGGGTAAATAACTTTAAGCTGCACCTCCACAGCATTGAATAACTTTGCTTATTTTTGGTTGAATCTGATCATGAAACAGTGGTGTGAGTCCTCACGTACTCCAGCTCAGTAATATTCATATCTTTATTATTTTTCTTGCTAAAGTAATAGCCACTATAGCTCAGGCTGAGATATGTGTGAATCCATATTGGTGCCCAGGCTTGGTTTTAGGTGGAAGAGCCTCAATCTTCTTCTATTGATTTTATTTTCCATATATATAAAGGATGAGGCTATTGAGCGGCAATGCGGACTTAAGAGTCTACATTGGAGAGTTGAAATCCCCTGTATGTTAGCTATAGTGGGAAAACCCCCTTTTGGATTTTTACATGTTTAATTTTTGGGTTCAGTATAGTTCGAGTTCAGGGTTCATATTTTTTGTTTATGCTCAGTGAGATGGAGGAGAGTTCAACACATGGAAAAAGGTACCACCCCGCTCTTACAGTAGGATCCAGTCTGAATATTGAATGGTCAAGATACAATGGCAGATAACAGACTGCGTGTATGCACGTGGAACATTAGAGGGAGCCATAACCCCATTAAGAGGAAGAAAGTATTGTCTTTTTTGAAAAAATAAAATATTGATATTGCCCTGTTGCAAGAAACCCATTTGGATGGTAAGGAGCACCTGAAATTACAACAAGGAGGGTTTGGTCAAGTGTTTTTCTCATCATTTACATCCAGAAGTAGAGGTGTAGCAATTCTGGTGAAAAAGTACTTACCACTTAAGGTCTTGAATTGTGTGAAAGATAAATTTGGTCGCTTTGTTATAATTAATGGTACTTTATAAGGGCAGAACATTTCCATAATGAATATTTACTTCCCCCCCTGCTCACCCCCCTGATTTCCTCACTAAAGCATTTCTAGACTTTTCAGAATTAAACTCAGACACTGCAGTGGTTGGAGGAGATTTTAACTGCTTGTTGAACCCCCCTTATTGATAAGTCTCCCAGCGGTATAGCTTCACTCTCTCCTCAAGCTAAGTCACTTAAAGTTATTTGTGATGATCTGGGGTATGCGGATGTCTGGAGAGCTTTCCATCCCTCCAACAGAGAGTTCACTTTTTTCTCTGCACCTCATGGATGTCAGACTAGAATAGACTATTTTTTATGCCCAAGACGTCTTTGCAGTCTGTTTTATCTGCTAGGATAGGAAGCATAGTCATATCTGATCATGCTGAGGTGATCCTGGACATAAAACTCAACGGGGCATTCAATCGGTCAAGACATTGGAGGTTGAACACAACCATTCTTAAAGACCATACATTCACATCATATTTTATAACAGAGTTTAAAGCATTTTTCTCTATTAACTCTCAATCAACAGATAACCCCTCGCTCCTTTGGGAGACCTGTAAAGCGTATGCCAGGGGTCTGATTATGTCATACACAGCTACTAAGAGATGGAAAAAGCGGGAAAAGCAAAAAATGTTAGAGGGTGAATTAGGAACTAAAGAGAAGGACTACATTAAAACGCCCACTCCTGCCCTACTAAAGGAAATATCAGTCATTAGATCAACGTTAGACTCTCTCCTAACACAGGATGCTGAAAAGAAAATTAGATTTGTCAGGCAAAAGCTATATGAACATGGCGATAAGCCAGGAAAGTACTTGGCATACCTAGCTAAAAAGAGGGCTGACTCTCAGTCAATTGCTACTATTACTGATTCTGATGGTAATAATTTATATGAAAATAAATTGATAAGTGACTCATTTAAGAAATTTTATACAAACCTTTATGCCTCAGAACTGCCAAAGGATGAACCCAAATGAATGGAGAACTTCTTTGGTAAGATTGAGCTCCCTACTATCTCCGAAGAACAGAGGTCCCTCCTCAATGCCCCTATTACCAAGGAAGAGATAATGTTCGCAATTAAGAATCTGCAAAATGGTAAGGCCCCAGGACCAGATGGGTTTTGTAGTGAGTTCTATAAAGAGTTCCATGGCCTGATCCTTAAGCCATTGCGTGATATGTTTAACCACTCATTTTCAAATGACCAACTCCCTCAAACGCTGAGAGAAGCCAACATTTCACTTATTCTCAAAAAGGGAAAATGTCCAGAGTCTTGTTCCTCGTACAGACCAATTTCCCTTCTGAATGTGGATAGAAAATTGCTTTCTAAAATTCTAGCCACAAGATTAGAGGACTCATTGCCACTAATTGTGAAAGGAGACCAAACTGGCTTCATTAGGGGCCGTAAGTCATGCAACAACGTCAGGCGGCTTCTTAATGTAATTCAAGCCTACCAACAAAGTGCTGTGGATGGTCTTGTGCTCTCCCTAGATGCTGAGAAGGCATTTGATCGTGTGGAGTGGTCTTACCTATTATTTGCTCTAAATAAATTTGGTCTGGGGGACAACTTTATAAAATGGGTGAAAGTTTTATATGATGATCCTCAGGCTGCTGTCCTTACTAATGGGCTACGGTCAAATAGCTTCCCTATACACAGAGGTACCAAACAGGGCTGTCCTTTATCCCCCCTCCTCTTTGCACTCGTTATGGAACCACTGGCCGAGGCCATCAGGGTAACGCCTGCTATACAGGGGCTGCTCATTGGTGATGTTCACCATAAAATAAGCTTGTATGCTGATGATGTGGTCCTTCTGTAGCTCAGTTGGTAGAGCATGGCGCTTGTAACGCCAGGGTAGTGGGTTCGATCCCCGGGACCACCCATACGTAGAATGTATGCACACATGACTGTAAGTCGCTTTGGATAAAAGCGTCTGCTAAATGGCATATATTATTATTATTATTATTATATGATGTGCTGATATTCATCTCTAGTCCCGAGACTTCAATTACACCTCTTATTAATATTATTGAATTATTCAGCGGATTCTCAGGCTACAAGATTAACCTTACTAAGTCAGAGGCTATGCCACTTGGTAGCCTGAATTCTGTACCTAATACTTCTCCCCCCTTCCCTTTTAAATGGTCTCCCTCAGGTTTCATGTATCTGGGTATATTTGTAACTCCTAAATTCCAGCTAATGTACAAAGCCAATTTTGTTCCTTTGTTTGATACAATAAGACAGGATCTGGAGCGCTGGAACTCTCTCCCCATTTCTTGGTTGGGTAGAATATCCCTCTTGAAAATGAACGTTTTACCTAGACTACTTTACCCAATCCAAATGATCCCAGTATTACTCTCCAATAAGGTAATAAAGGGAGTAAATGGATGGCTAAGTTCCTTTATATGGAGTAAGCGCAAGCCAAGACTTAAGATGGCAATATTGCAGCTGCCAAGTTCTATGGGCGGCTTGGACCTGCCCAATATCAAGTTCTATCAATGGTGTGCCCACCTTTGTTATATTTCTGACTGGATCACAAATGATGACTCCTCTATTTGGTTAGACATTGAGACTTCTCTTTCAAAATACCCCTTACAGGATCTTTTATTTTTCAGAAGTTTCAAGTCTGTAGAAGAACACTGCAATAATCCAGTTACAATTAACACACTCAAAGTATGGAGGTCAGTTCAACGCTTCCTGGGAAGGTCCAAACTAACCTCTGCTCTTACCCCAATTCTTAACAACCCAGATTTCAGCCCAGGATTGCTGGATGCTGGCTTTAATTTATGGCTTAATAAGGGCATACGCAGGCTAAACGACTTATTTGCTGATAAGATTTTGTTGTCATTTGAGCAGATGGTCGAGAAATATCGACTCCCAAAGCAGGACTTTTTCCGCTTCCTACAAGTAAGACATTATATTCTGGAGAGCACCACCTTAATTGGTAACCCTGATGTGTCTGTCATTGAAAGAATGCTTTTTTTCCCACAAAGGAAAATGTCTGTAAGTCTGTTTTATGATACTTTAAGGTCCTTTTCTGCTGTCAACACACAGAGGGTGAAACAAGTGTGGGAGAAAGAATTGTCTGTTACTATTGACGAAGAGATGTGGGAGGACATTTGGAGATATGCAAAAACAATATCTATATGTAACCGTACTAGAGCAATCCAATTAAGAATAATACACAGATTGCATATATCCCCAAATCGCAGACATGCTTTTAGCCCCTCATCCTCTTCCCCTCAGTGTCTTAAATGCAAAACTGATACAGGCACCCTAACACATTGTTTATGGTCATGTACCAAAATACAAAGATACTGGTCTGGTGTCCTGCAAGAAATTGAAAAGATCCTAGGGGTTGATCTAGAATTGGACCCAGTTTCTTTACTGTTAGGTCTCCCTAGTAGGCATGTTACTTCTGTCTGTAAAAGGAGGCTTTACAACATCCTTACCTTCGCAGCGAGGAAAAACATCCTTTTACAGTGGATTAGTGATAAGGTTCCTTCTATTAAAGACTGGCATAAGATACTATTTGAATGGGTGCCTCTGGAATATCTGACATGTACATTGCATTCTAAAACAGACCAGTTCTACAAAGTATGGGAACCTTATCTAAATTATCTAGAACCTGAGGTATCAACTATTATGCTGCAAGGATTCTCTTAGAATGGCGGGGATCTATGTATTCCAGAACTACACTGTACGTTCCATGTGTGGAACCTAACCTCTTGGATTAAAACTGAGCTTTTTTGTTTAATTTCTGTTTGTAAGTTTGTTTAAAATGTATGTATTGAGAGACGCAATGATGGTGATGGGGTGAGAGAGGCACAGAGCGGGAAGAGGAAAATGGTGTGCGTATGTATGGGTGTGTGTAGGTGTGTGCGTGCGTGCGTGTATGCATAGGTGTGTGTATATGCATGGGTATATGTATATGTGTGTATGTATGTATGTGTATATATATAGATATGGGTAAGTGGGGGCTGTTTTTCTTTTTGTTCTGTGTGCTTTGTCTCTGTTGTATCTCTTAATATGGGTGAAAATTGTGAAATTTCAATAAAAGTACTGTTACAAAAAAAATAATGGGAATTGATGGAAAATGATGAAAATATATCACTAGCCACTTTAAACAATGCTACCTTATATAATGTTACTTACCCTACATTATTCATCTCATATGCATATGTATATACTGTACTCTACATCATCGACTGCATCCTTATGTAATACATGTATCACTAGCCACTTTAACTATGCCACTTTGTTTACTTTGTCTACACACTCATCCCATATGTATATACTGTACTCGATACCATCTACTGTATGCTGCTCTGTACCATCACTCATTCATATATCCTTATGTACATGTTCCTTATCCCCTTACACTGTGTATAAGACAGTAGTTTTGGAATTGTTAGTTAGATTACTTGTTGGTTATCACTGCATTGTCGGAACTAGAAGCACAAGCATTTCGCTACACTCACATTAACATCTGCTAACCATGTGTATGTGACAAATAAAATTTGATTTGATTTGAATTCCAATGTTTAGGACATTCTTCTATTCCTCTGGTATAGAGGTCCTGGATGGCAGGAAGCTTGGCTCCAGTGATGTACTGGGCCGTATGCACTACCCTCGATGGTGCAGCTGTAGAACCTTTTGAGGATCTGAGGACCCATGCCCAATCTTTTCAGTCTCCTGAGGGGGAATAGATTTTGTCGTGCCCTCTTCACAGCTGTCTTGGTGTGTTTGGACCATGTTAGTTTGCTGGTGATGTAGACAAAAGTGTCTGCTAAATGGCATATATTAATGTATTTTTATTATTTATTACAACTGCTTAGTTACCAGTCTGTTTATGCTTGTTATTCTATGATTATATATGACAACTGCTTGGTTACCAGTCTGTTTATGCTTTATCCAAATCCTTTGAGTCTGATGAGTCAGATCAGAAACCAGGCCCCCAGAAAACCCTAGACTAGACCTGGGTTACCCAACTCTAACCCCACGAGGTCCAGAGCCTGCTGCCTTCTGTTCTAGATGATCATTAATTACACACACCTGGTGTCCCAGTTCTAAATCAGTCCCTGATTAGAGGGGAACAAGTAATAAAATGCAGTGGTCCTGGCTTTGAGGTCCAGAGTTGAGTTTGAGGGAACTAGACCATTCTAAAGCCACTCACCTCTTCATGACCTCTGCAGTGAAGGCTGTGATCAGGGCCAGGTGCAGATCCAAGGACTCCACTCCATGTTTTACTACCAGAGTACACAGGTCAGACAGGCTGGGGGTGAAATGTCCCAAGGTGTAACTGGACAGGTAGAGCTTGTTAACCCTCCCCATGCCAGACCCCCACAGCTGGCCCACCCAGACATCCACCATAGACAGGGACAGACTGGACAGGTTCTGGAACACAGACAGAGACTTCGGCTCTACCCTTCGCACCGGGTTTCCACTCAGATCCAGGATCCGGATCCTGGACAGGAGCACTGTGGGCCACGGATTGGATCCAGAGCAGCCTCCGTTCTGGATGGAGCTGACCATGCTGCCAGGCAGCTCCAGGGTCTCTAGTTTCTCCATCCCAGGGGAGAGGAGACAGAACAGTTCCCCCAGGTCTCTCGCTCCAGCCCTGTCCACCCTCAGGCTCCTCACCCGTACCAGGGGATCCAGCAGAGTAGGGGGGGCCAGGGCCAGACTCATACCAGCCAGGGTGAGCTCCTCCAGGCTAGACAGGCCCTGGAACACCCCTGGCTCCAGTGTGA
The DNA here is from genome assembly GCF_021184085.1 of Oncorhynchus gorbuscha. Classification (NCBI taxonomy): domain Eukaryota; kingdom Metazoa; phylum Chordata; class Actinopteri; order Salmoniformes; family Salmonidae; genus Oncorhynchus; species Oncorhynchus gorbuscha. The sequence goes on from NC_060191.1 coordinate 1,561,820, forward strand.
CGTTCACTCCCCCCCAGGAGGAGGAGACGAGGATGTGGAGGAACCTTAGTTTGGGCAGACCAGCGAAGGCCCCTGAGGTCACCTGTGAAAAAAGGGGATACACACACATCTAGGATTAAAAATATGGGCTGAATCAATGAATAACAGCTACACACGTGTGTGTACACACACACACACACACACACACACACACACACACACACACACACACACACACACACACACACACACACACACACACACACACACACACACACACACACACACACACACACACACGTGTACCTTTGCCAGGTGTGAGCCATCCAAATAGAGGTGCTCCAGGAGGGGAATGTGAGAGAAGGAGTCTGCAGGCAGGGAGGAGGAGGAGTGAAGGATACAAAGAGAACGCACATCAGGAAACACCTCCTCCAGCCCAGACCTGAGATAAAGAAAGATAAGATTAGTGATTGATTCTTCTATACACTGCTCCAAAAAAATAAAGGGAACACTAAAATAACACATCCTAGATCTGAATGAATGAAATATTCTTATTAAATATTTTTTTCTTTACATAGTTGAATGTGCTGACAACAAAATCGAACAAAAATGATCAATGGAAATCAAATGTATCAACCCATGGAGGTCTGGATTTGGAGCCAAACAAAATTAAAGTGGAAAACCACACTACAGGCTGATCCAAATTTGATGTAATGTCCTTAAAACAAGTCAAAATTAGGCTCAGTAGTGTGTGTGGCCTCCACGTGCCTGTATGACCTCCCTACAATGCCTGGGCATGCTCCTGATGAGGTGGCGGATGGTCTCCCGAGGGATCTCCTCCCAGACTAAAGCATCTGCCAACTCCTGGACAGTCTGTCGGGCAACGTGGTGTTGGTGGATGGTGCGAGACATGATGTCCCAGATGTGCTCAATTGGATTCAGGTCTGGGGAACGGGCGGGCCAGTCCATAGCATCACTGCCTTCCTCTTCCAGTAACTGCTGATACACTCCAGCCACATGAGGTCTAGCATTGTCTTGCAGTAGGAGGAACCCAGGGCCAACCGCACCAGCATGTGGTCTCACAAGGGGTCTGAGGATCTCATCTCGGTACCTAATGGCAGTCAGGCTACCTCTGGCGAGCACATGGAGGGCTGTGCGGCCCCCCTAAGAAATGCCACCCCACACCATGACTGACCCACCACCAAACCGGTCATGCTGGAGGATGTTGCAGGCAGCAGAACGTTCTCCACGGCGTCTCCAGACTCTGTCACGTCTGTCACATGTGCTCAGTGTGAACCTGCTTTCATCTGTGAAGAGCACAGGGCGCCAGTGGCGAATTTGCCAATCTTGGTGTTCTCTGGCAAATGCCAAACGTCCTGCACGGTGTTGGGCTGTAAACACAACCCCCACCTGTGGACGTCGGGCCCTCATACCACCCTCATGGAGTCTGTTTCTGACCGTTTGAGCAGACACATGCACATTTGTGGCCTGCTGAAGGTCATTTTGCAGGGCTCTGGCAGTGCTCCTTCTGCTCCTCCTTGCACTGAGGCAGAGGTAGCAGTCCTGCTGCTGGGTTGTTGCCCACCTACGGCCTCCTCCATGTCTCCTGATGTACTGGCCTGTCTCCTCGTAGCGCCTCCATGCTCTGGACACTACGCTGACAGACACAGCAAACCTTCTTGCCACAGCTCGCATTGATGTGCCATCCTGGATGAGCTGCACTACCTGAGCCACTTGTGTGGGTTGTAGACTACGTCTCATGCTACCACTAGAGTAAAAGCACCGCCAGCATTCAAAAGTGACCAAAACATCAGCCAGGAAGCATAGGAACTGAGAAGTGGTCTGTGGTCATCACCTGCAGAACCACTCCTTTATTGGGGGTGTCTTGCTACATGCCTATAATTTCCACCTGTCATCTATTCCATTTGCACAACAGCATGGGATATTTATTGTCAATCAGTGTTGCTTCCTAAGTGGACAGTTTGATTTCACAGAAGTGTGATTGACTTGGAGTTACATTGTGTTGTTTAAGTGTTCCCTTTATTTTTTTGAGCAGTAATATATATATATATATATATATATATATATATATATATATACACACACACACACACACACAGTACCAGTCTAAAGTTTGAACACACCTACTCATTCAAGGTTTTCTCTTTATTTTTACTATTTTCTTCATTGTTGTAATGAATACGACGGGAGACAGAGAGCTGGTTTCAAGCGCAGGGCGCAGCAGGTGTTCATTTGTAAAGGACCACAGGAGGAAGCAGGTAGCTGGGTCCAGGGGCAGGCAACAGGCAACAGTACAGGCATGGAGAAGGCTAATGACGTAGTGCAGGAGATCAGGCGTACAGCACAAGCAGGGAATAGGCTAAACGGCGTCGTTAGTGAGGATGGCCAAAACAATGGTACACATGAGGACTAATACGGAAAGACCCAGAGCTCCAAATAGAAACATGTATCAAAATAAAGAATACCTCACAATGACAAGGTGCAAAGAACTGGACTAAATAGTGTGTGTAAATGACATACAGGTGTGTGAACAGGTGATCAGAGTTCAGGTGATTGGGATCTGGAGAGTGAGCTGCCTTCAGGGGATCTATGTGTTTGAGAGTTTAAGTTGGAAAAATACATTACAATTGTAGAATAATAGTGAAGACATCAAAACTATTAAATAACACATATGGAATCATGTAGTAACCAAAAAGTATTCAACAAATCAAAATATATTTTATATTTGAGATTCTTCAAAGTAGCCACCCTTTGCCTTGATGACAGATTTGCACTCGGCATTCTCTCAACCAGCTTCACCTGGAATGCTTTTCCAACAGTATTGTTGGAGTTCCCACTCATGCTGAACACTTGTTGGCTGCTTTTCCTTCACTCTGTTTGGGATGAGTTGGACTGCAATCTCAATTGGGTTGAAGTCAGGTGATTGTGGTGGCCAGGTCATTTGTGTCAGCACTCTCCTTCTTGGTCAAATAGCCCTTACACAGCCTGGAGGTGTGTTGGGTCATTGTCCTTGTTGAAAAACAAATGACAGTACCACTAAGCGCAAACCAGATGGGATGGTGTATCACTGCATAATGCTGTGGTAGCCATGCGGGTTAAGTGTGCCTTGAATTCTAAATAAATCACAGACAGTGTCTCCATCAAAGCACCCCCACACCTCCTCCTCCATGCTTCACGGTAGGAACCACACATGTTGTCTCACAAAGACACAGCGGTTGGAACCAAAAATCTAAAACTTGGTCTCATCAGAATAAAGGACAGATTTCCACCGGTCGAATATCCATTGCTCGTGTTTCTTGGTCCAAGCAAGTCGTTTCTTATTATTGGTGTCCTTTAGTAGTGGTTTCTTTGCAGCAAGCCTGATTCATGCAGTCTCCTCTGAACAGTTGATGTTGAGATGAGTCTGCTACTTGAACTCTGAAGCATTTATTTGTGCTTTCATTTCTGAGGCTGGTAACTCTAATGAACTTATCCTCCGCAGCAGAGGTAACTCTGGGTCTTCCTTACCTGTGGCGGTCCTCATGGGAGTGAGTTTCCTCATAGCGCTGGATGGTTTTTGCGACTTTCAAAATTCTTGACATTTCTGGATTGACTGACCATCTCTTAAAGTAATGATGGACTGTCGTTTCTCTTTGCTTATTTGAGCTGTTCTTACTATAATATGGGCTTCTGTATACTATCCCTACCTTGTCACAACACAATTGATTGGCTCAAACGCATTAAGAAGGAAAGAAATTCCGCAAATTAACTTTTAACAAGGCACACGTGTTAATTGAAATGTATTCCAGGTGACTACCTCATGAAGCTGGTTGAGAGAATCAAAGGGTGTGCAAAGCTGTCATAAAGTCAAACAGTGGCAGCTTTGAAGAACCTTAAGTAAAAAATATATTTGGATTTGTATAACACTTTTTTGGTTACTGAATGATTCCATGTGTTATTTCATAGTTTAGATGTCTTCACTATAATTCCACAATGTAGAACATTTTAGAAAACCACTTGAATGAGGTGTCCAAACTTGTCTCTATCAGTTTTGCACATCGAGTGCATTGGGCAGCTGGGAGGAGGTGTTCTTATTTTCCATGGACTTACAGTGTCCCCATACTTTTTTTAGTTTGTGTTGCAGTAGGCAAATTTCTGCTTGAAAAAGCTAGCCTTGGCTTTAACTGCCTGTGTATATTGGTTTCTAGCTTCCCTGAAAAGTTGCATATCACGGGGGCTGTTCGATGCGAATGTAGAACGCCATAGGATCTTTTTGTGTTGGTTAAGGGCAGTCAGGTCTGGAGAGAACCAAGGGCTATATCTGTTCCTGGTTCTACATTTCTTGAATGGGGCATGCTTATTTAAGATTGTGTGGAAGGCATTTAGAAAAATAACCAGGCATCCTCTACTGACGGGATAAGGTCAATATCCTTCCAGGATCCCCCGGCCAGATCGATTAGAAAGGCCTGCTCACTGAAGTGTTTCAGGAAGCGTTTTACAGTGATGAGTGGAGGTCGTTTGACCGCTGACCCATTACGGATGCAGGCAATGAGGCAGACTGAGGAATGAGGCAGACTAGACTGTATGATGATTTAATATTGTATAGCGCTGGTCTCTGTTCTATTGTCCTGGTTGTATGTAACCTACCTGAGGTTAGTGATCTCTGTTCTATTGTCCTGGTTGTATGTAACCTACCTGAGGTCAGTGATCTCTGTGCACTCAGCATAGGGTCCCAGGCCAGGCTTAAGGGAACATTGTATGAACCCTCCGATGTCTTTCTGTACATACAGATCCTCCTCATAGCAGTCACAGTGACGCCTGATCACCCCTTCTGCTCCGTCACACACACACAAGAGCAGCAGCACACTCACACCGGGCCTCCACACCCAAAACACAAACGTCATTCTTGGTGTTAGACCTAAATGAAACACAGAATATTTATGTTACAGCACACTTTTTATTAGAACTACATGGCATACAGTCATTTCATAATCCTCATAACAAACACCTAATTAACAATCAATAAATTCCAAGTCCATACCAGCTGATAGGAAACCAAAATGGACTATACAAGTGAAGAACAGGACAGTCAAAGTGAAGTAGGACAGCTCACCTCAGTGTTCCGTGTTTAAAAACCGTCTTCCTGCCAGACCTCTGTGCTTCTATAGAGGGAGAGGTCTGTACTTCTGTCGACACCTAGACCGCTACAGTCTCGTGCAGAATACTAGAGAACAACCTTTAAATATGTCTTGAGAAAAGGGAAGTGAAAACAATGTCTTTACTGCAAAAGTTGTTATGCAGGTTTAAAATAGTCAGATAGAGGTTCTCTGTGGCTGTGTAGTGCTGAAGGTTAATTACCAGACCTGTAACGGACAGAACAGCAATACTTTTCATTCTCACCTCTATCAGTCGGCATAAAGCTGACATTTTGGACACAACAACATGACAACTGTTCTTCAGAAGGTCAACGCTTCATTTATTAGGTTGCTTTTATCACAATCGTACCATGTTACATTTGCACATTTAAATCACATAAAGTGGAGTTTTCAACGATGCCTCTGTAAGCCCACGTGGTTCAACTTGAATGTCCGTTCAATCAATGTTTTAATGAGTGGATCTGGGCTTGTCAATCATCAGACTTACACAGTTACCATCATGTAAACATTAGGGCATCAGTCAGACTTGATTTTACAGCCCTGCTTCATCTGGTATCTACCAGGTATTTACTATGAAACTATGGTAACAGTCATACCTTTTGGCACTTATCTCAAAGAATTCAACAGAATTAGAAACTCTTAAAATTAACTTTTTTTAAAAATAATAAGTTGTCATTAGGTGGATATTCTAATGATCATTCTACTATTTAAGTAAATACCTGGTAAATACAGGAGTGTAAAGTAGTTGAACCACAACATTCAACTGTTTACTTTCCTGAAGACAATCCTTATCTTACGTGCCATGAGCATTTTGCTTCATAATAACTGTTGCAACATAACCAAAAGTAAAGACGTTTTAGTGTTTTCAATACATTCCCTCTTTATCCAAAGGGATGGATGCATGGTCATCATATTACATGGTCTCCAAAGCAAGTTAATGTGCCTTCTGACATTTATACAGAATATATCATTCAAATAGTTTGTAAGTGTGTGGTGTTTTAGTGCACTATTTACAACCTGTTGAACATTGCCATGAAAATAAAGACCTGCATCACCATCACGTTACATTCACTCCTCCTCAGTACTTTAGTCACTTTGTAAATCTATCCTTTAATAAAGACCACGTCTCACAAACAAACATCAAGTTATTCATTAATAAGTTACCAGAAATGATTGACATGAATGAAAGCTACCAACGCTACATGCCGCCAGTGAAAGGGTTAACTTGGCAGTGCACAATGCATAGTGTAATCTACAGCGGAAACACACTCCTCTTTATGAAACAGTGTTACACCACTTTTCTAGGCTAGCGATCCTGGGTGGTTTGGTTTCCTATGGGGACAGGAAGAGGTTAGGCGAGGGGCTGATTTGGGCCATTGAGAGACAAGTTCTAGTCCCCTCCGACTAGCTATGTTAAGACTGCTGGACGGACCTCTGTTTCCTCAGTGCCACTGGCCTGCTAGTCTCTCTCTCTACTCCCATCAACAACTTCACAGATCCCTCTGAAATGAATGCCTGAGGTGTGTGTGTTTGTGTGTAATACATTATTCATTCAGACCTTTAAACTGTTGAAATGGAAAATAGCATAAGATTAAAGACATTAGTAGATTGTGTGTGTGTGTGTGTGTGTGTGTGTGTGTGTGTGTGTGTGTGTGTGTGTGTGTGTGTGTGTGTGTGTGTGTGTGTGTGTGTGTGTGTGTGTGTGTGTGTGTGTGTGTGTGTGTGTGTGTGTGTGTGTGTGTGGTCGTGTTTCACTATATTTGTGGGGACCAGAAGTCCCCACAAGAATAGTCAACAAACAAATTTGACCAACTGGGGCCATTTTGTTAGTCCCCAAGATCAAATGCTATTTTTAGGGGGTTTAGGGTTAAGGTTAGAATTGGTGTTATGGTTAGAATTAAGTTCAGGGTTAGGAGCTAGGTTTAGTTTTGGGGTTAGGAGCTAGGTTTAGTTTTGGGGTTAGGAGCTAGGTTTAAGGATTAATGTTAGGGTACAGGATTTTGAATGGATTAGTTATACAAGGTTAGATATACAAAACTGTGTGTGTGTGTGTATAACATATATCTATATATCCGTTCAAAGGTTTGGGGTCACTTAGAAATGCCCTCGTTTATGAAAGAAAAGCTAATTTTCTGTCCTTTAAAATATCAAATTGATCAGAAATACAGTGTAGACATGGTTAATGTTGTAGATGACTAGTAGCTAGAAACGGCTGATTTTTAATGGAATATCTACATAGGCGTATAGAGGCCCATTATCAGCAACCATCACTCCTGTGTTCCATCACTCCTGTGTTAGCTAATTCAATTTTAAAAGGATAATTAATCATTAGAAAACCCTTTTGCAATTATGTTAGCACAGTTGAAAACTATTGTACTGATTAAAGAAGCAATAAAACTGGCCTTTAGACTAGTTGAGTATCTGGAGCATCAGCATTTGTGATTACAGGCTCAAAATGGCCAGAAATAAAGTGCTTTCTTCAGAAACTCGTCAGTCTATTCTTGTTCTGAGAATTGACTGCTATTCAATGCGAGAAATTGCCAAGAATCTGAAGATCGCGTACCACGCTGTGTAATACTCCCTTCAAAGAACAGCGCAAACTGGCCCTAACCAGAATAGAAGGAGGAGTGGGAGGCCCCGGTGCACAACTGAGCAAGAAGACAAGTACATTGAAGTGTCTAGTTTAAGAAACAGACGACTCACAAGTTCTCAACTGGCAGCTTCATTAAATAGTACCCACAAAACACCAGTCTCAACGTCAACAGTGAAGAGGCGACTCCGGGATGCTGGCCTTCTAGGCAGAGTTCCTCTGTCCAGTGTCTGTGTTCTTTTGCCCATCTTAATCTTTTATTTTTATTGGCCAGTCTGAGATATGGCTTTTTCTTTGCAACTCTGCCTCGAAGGCCAGCATCCCGGAGTCGCCTCTTCACTGTTGACGTTGAGACTGGTGTTTTGCGGGTACTATTTAATGAAGCTGCCAGTTGAAGATTTGCGAGGCATCAGTTTCTCAAACTAGACACTAATGTTTTCTAATGATCAATTAGCCTTTTAAAATGATAAACTTGGATTAGCTAACACAACGTGCCATTGGAACACAGGAGTGATGGTTGCTGAAAACGGGCCTCTGTACGCCTATGTAGATATTCCATAAAAAAAATCAGCAGTTTCCAGCTACAATAGTAATTTACAACACTAACAATGTCTACATTGTATTTCTGATCAATCTTATTTTAAAAAGACACTCAAAAAAGTACTTTTCTTTCAAAAACAAGGACATTTCTAAATGACCCCAAACTTTTGAACAGTAGTATATAGACTGCTCAAAAAAATAAAGGGAACACTTAAACAACACAATGTAACTCCAAGTCAATCACACTTCTGTGAAATCAAACTGTCCACTTAGGAAGCAACACTGATTGACAATAAATTTCACATGCTGTTGTGCAAATGAAATAGACAACAGGTTGAAATTATAGGCAATTAGCAAGACACCCCCAATAACGGAGTGGTTCTACAGGTGGTGACCACAGACCACTTCTCAGTTCCTATGCTTCCTGGCTGATGTTTTGGTCACTTTTGAATGCTGGCGGTGCTTTCACTCTAGTGGTAGCATGAGACGGAGTCTACAACCCACACGAGTGGCTCAGGTAGTGCAGCTCATCCAGGATAGCACATCAATGCGAGCTGTGGCAAGAAGGTTTGTTGTGTCTGTCAGCGTAGTGTCCAGAGCATGGAGGCGCTACGAGGAGACAGGCCAGTACATCAGGAGACGCGGAGGAGGCCGTAGGTGGGCAACAACCCAGCAGCAGGACCGCTACCTCCGCCTTTGTGCAAGGAGGAGCAGAAGGAGCACTGCCAGAGCCCTGCAAAATTACCTCCAGCAGGCCACAAATGTGCATGTGTCTGCTCAAACGGTCAGAAACAGACTCCATGAGGGTGGTATGAGGGCCCGATGTCCACAGGTGGGGGTTGTGCTTACAGCCAAACACCGTGCAGGACATTTGGCATTTGCCAGAGAACACCAAGATTGGCAAATTCGCCACTGGCGCCCTGTGCTCTTCACAGATTAAAGCAGGTTCACACTGAGCACATGTGACAGACGTGACAGAGTCTGGAGACGCCGTGGAGAACGTTCTGCTGCCTGCAACATCCTCCAGCATGACCGGTTTGGCGGTGGGTCAGTCATGGTGTGGGGTGGCATTTCTTTGGGGGGCCGCACAGCCCTCCATGTGCTCGCCAGAGCTAGCCTGACTGCCATTAGGCACCGAGATGAGATCCTCAGACTCATTGTGAGACCACATGCTGGTGCGGTTGGCCCTGGGTTCCTCCTAATGCAAGACAATGCTAGACCTCATGTGGCTGGAGTGTATCAGCAGTTACTGGAAGAGGAAGGCAGTGATGCTATGGACTGGCCCGCCCGTTCCCCAGACCTGAATCCAATTGAGCACATCTGGGACATCATGTCCATCCACCAACGCCACGTTGCACCACAGACTGTACAGGAGTTGGCGGATGCTTTAGTCCAGGTTTTGGAGGAGATCCCTCAGGAGACCATCCGCCATCTCATCAGGAGCATGCCCAGGCGTTGTAGGGAGGTCATACAGGCACGTGGAGGCCACACACACTACCGAGCCTCATTTTGACTTGTTTTAAGGACATTACATCAAATTTGGATCAGCCTGTAGTGTGGTTTTCCACTTTAATTTTGAGTGTGACTCCAAATCCAGACCTCCATGGGTTGATAAATCTGATTTCCATTGATAATTTGTGTAATTTTGTTGTCAGCACATTCAACTATGTAAAGAAAAAAGTATTTAATAAGAATATTTCATTAATTCAGATCTAGGATGTGTTATTTTAGTGTTCCCTTTATTGTTTGGAGCAGTATATATATATATATATATATATATATATATATATATATATATATATATATATATATATACACACACACACACGTGTGTTGCTCCTCCTAAATTCTACCTTGCAGCACATCCATCTATTTTCCTCCATCTTTATCTTTCTGCTCCTCCTGACATGCGTTGACTCCCTTTCTCACTCCATCACACCCGTCCTCTCCCACTATCCTTCTTCCACTTCTCCCTCTCTCCCCCCCCTGGAACTGAAAACCTGTTCATTGCCTCTTCCTCAAAGTCATCCATCTCCTCCTCTACCTCCTCATCCTCCACCATATCCTCTAAGATGTCATCCACATCCTCCACAAAGTCCTTGAAGCTCATCTGGTCGTGAACGAACACTCCGTCACTGAAGAACTCCTTGGTTAGCTTACTGAGCTCCTCCCTCTTGGAGGCCTCCACCCCCACCCTCTCTGCCTTGACCAGGTAACCCAGGAGCAGGGCCTCAAACTCCGGCATGGTGACAGGGAGCAGCCCCTCTGCCTGGGCGCAGGCCTCCACTGAACTGCAGTGGGTTTGAGGGTTGGGTTTGTGCTGCAGTCGTTCTCTCTGGTGGCTCCAGTAGTCAGGTTGCTCAAGGGGGGGTCTTCGGTGAGTTTGGGGAGGGCCCTTTTCTCTCCTTCTCATCTCTTTCTGCCCTTCCTTAGAGTAGTGGTGGTGGTGGTGGTGGTGGTCCTTCTCGTACTGGTCATTCCCTCGGTCCTTTTTCCAGTTCTCACCGTTTCTCTCCTCCTTCAATCCTTCCATCTTTCTATTTCCATCAGACCACTCATTTTCTCTCCTGTTGTCCTTACTCTTCCACTCTTTACTGATGTCTTTCTTTCTGTCTTTCTTTGTCCAATCTTTTTCTCCCTTCCACTCCTTTTTCTCTCCTCTCTCCTTCCATCCTTTGCCAAGGTCCTTATAGTCCTCCTTCTCTCCCTTCCACTCATCCCTGCCCTCGTTCCAAACTCCTTTTCTTAGATGTTTCTCCTCTTTTCCATTCTTCTCTCCCTTCCACTCATCCCTGCCCTCAACCCAACCTCCTTTTCTTCGATTGTTGTCCTCTTTTCCATTCTTCTCTCCCTTCCACTCATCCCTGCCCTCAACCCAACCTCCTTTTCTTTGATTGTTGTCCTCTTTTCCATACTTATCTCCCTTCCACTCATCCCTGCCCTCGTTCCAACCTCCTTTTCTTCGATTGTTGTCCTCTTTTCCATTCTTCTCTCCCTTCCACTCATCCCTGCCCTCATTCCAACCTCCTTTCTTTTGATTGGTCTCTTTTCCCTTCCGCTCATCCTTGCCTTTCTTCCACTCCTTGCTATCACTCCATCTTTCAGGTGTTTCCTTTTTCCAATCTTTCTCCACCTTCCAGTCTTTTTTCTCCCTCTTCTCCTTCCATTCCATCTTGTTTCCTCTGTCCTTCCATGGTTTGCCCTCATCCCCTCTGCTTGATTTATCTTTCTTCCATTCTCCCTTCTTGTCTTCTTTCTTCTTCCACGCTTTCTCCTCTTTTCCTTCTTTCTCCTGGTCATATTTTCCACTTCTCCACTCTTTTCCAACCTTATAATCCTTCTTCCCTCCCTTATTCCAATCAGTCTTCCCTCCCTTATTACAATCCTTCTTCCCTCCCTTATTACAATCCTTCTTCCCTCCCTTATTACAATCATTCTTCCCTCCCTTATTACAATCATTCTTCCCTCCCTTATTACAATCATTCTTCCCTCCCTTATTCCAATCCGCCTCCTCTTCCTTCAAATCTTTTTTCACTCCCTTCCCTGGCTTCTTGCCCTCCCTCTCCATCGTTCCTGCTGTGTTCTGGCTGTCATCCCCAGCTTGGCCAGAGGGGGGCGGGACAGAGGCAGAGACTGGAGGTGGAGCTGCATCCTTGGCTACGGAAAGAAATTAAGATAATTAGATATTTTTGTGTTTGGTTGCATGTGTGTGTTGTGTGTGTGTGTTAGATCAGTCACTGTGGCTATTAGTGTCACTAGCTAGCGCTTTCCCCTTGTCCTCTTCCTCCCTCTCTCCTACACATTCTCTACTCCCTCTCCCAACACATTCCCTACTCCCCTCCCTCTCCCCTATACATTCCCTACTCCCCTCCCTCTCCCTACACATTCCCTACTCCCCTCCCTCTCCCCTACACATTCCCTACTCCCCTCCCTCTCCCCTACACATTCCCTACTCCCCTCCCTCTCCCCTACACATTCCCTACTCCCCTCCCTCTCCCCTACACATTCCCTACTCCCCTCCCTCTCTCCTACACATTCCATACTCCCCTCCCTCTCTCCTACACAGACCTGTGGGTTCAAATACTACTGGGAATCTTCCAATTACTTTTAGGGATCGCTTTAGCATGCCTGGTATACCAGGTGGGCGGGGCTTGCAGTTAAGACAATTTTGTGCCATGCATTCTCAATCAACCCCAGCTAAAGTACAGTATTGTAAATGATTTAAAAAGTATTTGAAGCCAGGTCTACAGCTTAGTACCTGTGCTGTGTTTTAGTTCAGTCACTGTGGCTCTGAGTGTCTCTAGATCCTTCTGTAAGACAGGAACAGACTCCAGCTCTCTCTTCATCCTCTCGTTCTCCTTCTGAAGGACAGGGAGCGACGTCATCTCTTTCTTCAGCCTACCGTGCTCCTTCTCCACCTCCTCCCTCTTCTTTCTCTCCTTCCCTCCATCCTCCGCCTCCTTCTGTGCTACTTTTAGCTCCTCTTTCTGTGCCTGATAAAAAAAAACATACCAAAGAGGACCCCTTGAGAATATAGGCAGCACACACACACAGTTGTACATTATGTCAGAAAGAAAGAGAGAGGGGGAGAGGAAGAGAGAGTGAGACACAGCGAGGGGCCTACCAGGAGTTGGGCTTGCAGTACAGCTATCCGTGGGTCTTCTTTAGCCAGTTTATTCAGTTGGTCTGTACTGTCAACTTCTACAGGTGGTGGAAGAGGAACCTCAGGATTCAGCCATTCCTTTGATAACACACACACAGACAAACATTACACACACAGACAAACATTACACATACACACAGACAAACATTACACAGACAAACATTACACACACACACACACAGACAAACATTACACACACACACAGACAAACATTACACACACACACAGACAAACATTACACACACACACACACACACATTACACACACACACACACACATTACACACACACACATTACACACACACACACACATTACACACACACACACACACACACACACACACACACACACACACACACACACACACACACACACACACACACACACACACACACACACACACACACACACACACACACACACACACACATTACACACAAACATTACACACAAACATTACACACACACACACACACACACAGACAAACATTACACACACACACACAGACAAACATTACACACACACACACACACACACAAACACACACATTACACACAAACACACACACACACAAACATTACACACACACACAGACAAACATTACACACAAACATTACACACACAAACATTACACACACACACAAACATTACACACACACACAAACATTACACACACACAGACAAACATTACACACACACACAGACAAACATTACACACACACACACACAGACAAACATTACACACACAGACAAACATTACACACACAGACAAACATTACACACACACACACACAGACAAACATTACACACACACACACACAGACAAACATTACACACACAGACAAACATTACACACACAGACAAACATTACACACACACACACACACACACACACACACACACACACACACACACACACACACACACACACACACACACACACACACACACACACACACACACACACACACACACAACCATTTGAATGTTGAAGTTAGAGGGGATAAGATAGAAAGAGGCTGACCTGTTTTCCCACCACCTCTGTTTCTCTCAGGTCCCTGGCATCATAGTCCCCCTCTGGAAGCACAACAGCTGTTATAACGCATCACAACACTGACACAGAATATTACAATGCATTATATCACAGTTATAACAAGTATAATGCATCATAAAGACAATGGAGACAACCACAGACATATCACACAATACATATATCATTGGGGACAATACACATCACTCTACACACAAACACTAGGATGCACTATCACCACGACAACAACACACAAGGATGGAATGCAACACAGTGCATCAGTGCATGTCAGGAGCCTCCTCATCAAAGCATTGAGAAACAACATGAAGCATCAAAACACACTCAAATGGTGTCATGAGGATGGTCAGGCAACATTCACCTGCACAAAGCCCCCTCAGCATGCACACACACACGCGCGTTATCATTATCAACGTGCCCTTGTCATTTGTAATTGGCTAAGTAACCCTTCAGTTATACAGGGGGAAAAAAACTAAATCATTAAGCGAATATCAATTTCTAACATTCATTGAATAGTAATATTATATACAGTGTAGATCTAGAGAGAGCAGTGCATCTTGGGAAAGCATGGAGAGCACTGTCAACCAAGCATGTGAGTGTTAATCGCATAACACTCCTCTTTTCCTCTGACACACACACACACACACACACACACACACACACACACACACACACACACACACACACACACACACACACACACACCCTACCATCATCCAGGTCCATGAAGACACCTGTAGACATAATACAGTCTCAGATACACCTTTATCTGCGACCACGACTTCAACGAACACACTACTGACTAGCTGTGATGTGGGGGACAAATCCCTTTAGTCTCATCATTCATCATTATGTGAAGCACATCGTGTTACCGTCAAAGAGAAGAGACAGGCACAGGTGACATACAGGTGTGTGTAGGTTGTACACAGGTCACTTAAAGGTAACAATATTGTATGTTACCATGGTAACAGAAACTGCAGAGACACACACCTGAGAAGAAGATGGTTCCGAGGCCCAGCAGTATGACAGCTCCTAGGATGCACTTGTTGAGAGAGAAACCAGTCTCCTCTTGCTCCCTCTGCTGCAGAATCCGGAACTCATCCTCCTCCTCCTCCTCTTCCTCCTCCTTTCTCCCGATCCGCTCCAGAGCTGCCAGGAGAGACCCCCGCCTCCTCCTCACCCCTGACACCCCTTCCTCCTCCTCCCCCACCACTTCCCCTTCCAGATGGGAGTCTGGCCCAGGGAGATAGAGGAGTTATAGCCACTGAACATTAGCGTTAAAGGGACAGTTCACACAAACTACATTTTAAGGAGAATTGACAGTGAAGCTAATGTCGTTACGGTGCTCCATTCAGATGCCTTGTGTCTCACCTGTCTTGGCCCTGACCTCAGACAGATCAGACTCCTCCTCTTCCTGCACAAGCCCCTCCTCATAATGATGATGCACATCCTGTATATACCCCTCCGCTTCCTGTACAAGCCCCACCTCTTCCGGTGGCTCAGTGTTGAGCAGCAAGGCTGGGGGCTCTTCAAGGTCGGGGAAGAGCTAATGTGGGTGTAGGAGTCGGAGAACGAATCAGGGTCAGAGATGGGAGGGGCTGGGTTCCCAGGGAGGCTTCTGGATTGGCTGTGTGTATCTGAGTCAAGCCCTGTGGGGACGGGGACTTCTAACAGAGAGCTCAGAGGAGCAACACTAGCAGAGGTGGAGTCAAGGGCAGGGGTAGAGTCAGGGGCAGGGTCAAAAGGAAGGTCATGGGTGGGACTCTCTACAACAGGGGTGTAATCCTTGTCCCTCTCTGGTTGTGTTTCCTGGGCCTCCTGGGGATGGATGTGAAACAACTGTTAGTGTCAGTCAGTGTTTCCTCTAGCTAGATATGATCCTCGGTGGGGTGTCAATAGAGATGGATCTCTAACCTGCTGTAGCTTCACAGAGTGAGACTCTTCAGCAGACACAGCATCCTCCCCAGGCCTACTCTCTGATAGACAGACAGACATGTTAGAGGTTAAGTAGTATAACAGTATTAGTGCCTGTAGGTTATACTATTGCCGTTGCTACCCATCATTCACGGCAGGGCAGAGCCCACCTGTTTTGTATGTTATTTTGGCATTAATACGTTTCACATATCAGTTTGCAAACAATGAGTTAATAACGCTGCATACAAACATGGTCTCTTTTTAAATTTCTTGAGTAACGCAGCTCCAAAATGCAGTTTTGTTTGCCAGGCTCAGCACTTTCTGTGGTGGTGGGGCAGCCAGAGGAAAATACAGAGTGAAGGGGTTGAAAGTGTTCTCTAGTTGGGTCGTGATTGGGTCAGTGTTCTGTCACTCATGGGGACACTACGTCAACGCAAAATCTACAGGGAGATTCTGCAGCAATGAAGGTCCTCAAGAACACAGTGGACTCCATAATTCTAAAATGGAAGGCGTTTGGAAACACCAAGATTCATCCTAGAACTGGCTGCCCAGCCAAACTGAGCAATCAGGGAAGAAGGGCCCGGGTCAGGGAGGTGACCAAGAACCCTATGGTCACTTTGACAGAGTTCCAGAGTTCCTCTGTGGAGATGGGAGAACATTCCAGAAGGACAACCATCTCTGCAGCACTCCGCCAATCAGGCCTTTATGGTAGAGTGGCCAGACGGAAGCCACTGCTCAGTTAAAGGCACACGACAGCCAACTTGAAATTTGCCAAAAGGCACCTGAAGGTCTCTTAGACCATGAGAAACAAGATGCTCTGGTCTGATGAAACCAAGATTGAACAATTTGGCCTGAATACCAAGTGTCACGTCTGGAGGAAACCTTGCACCATCCCTACGGTGAAGCATTGTGGTGGCAGCATCATGCTGTGGTGATGTTTTTCAGCTACAGGGACTGGGAAACTAGTCAGGATCAAGGGAAAGATGGTCGGAGCAAAGTACAGTGAGATCCTTGATGAAAACCTGCTCCAGAGCGCTCAGGACCTCAGACTGGGGGGAAGGTTCATCTTCCAACAGGACAACGACACTAAGCACACAGCCCGAACAACCCAGGAGTGGCTTCAGGACAAGTTGATTAAAAAAAACTACGGCTGTAATGTAACAAAATGTGGAAAAAGTCAATAGGTCTGAATACTTTCTGAATACACCATCTACCGTAGCTTTGATTGGACTGATCATGTCAACATGATACTTTCAAAATCGTATCTAGCAAACAGTCATCATGAGTCAGGTCGACAATGTACTGGCAAATCATTTTCAATTATTGTCATATGAAGGGAAACTATACAAAATCTATCGTTGCAATTTGGCCATTGGACAAACATTACACAACAAGTAGGAAATCGCAAATTCAACAGTGGTTTGGAAGGAATCAGTGGCTAACTGCAAGCATTGCAAAGAAATCACTAGTCTGCTATTCAGTGGAGAGGGTGTGGGTTTAATGGTCTCTTTTCCAAGCTTAAAAGGATAAACTCACTCAAGTCAGATTTCCCAGTTCCGAAATCTGCCACGTTGTTTTGAACACGGCAGATTTCGAACTGGGAAATCTCAGACTTGAGTTCAAGACAAGTGGGAACTCTGGGGTGGAAAAAATAAATAAATAAATTTTAAAAAAAGAGTTCCCAGTTGTCTTGAAAGCACCATAAATCCAGAGAATGCCAGACTTTGATGAAAGTTTGCTGACAAAATTTTCCCACAAGATGGACCGCTGCACCACCTTCCTGTTCAAGTGAGCACAACAATGTGAGTCCAAACATGTCTTGTATGCTGCTGCATAAATGATGTAATATGCCAGGGAGATATGTATACTCCAGCTAAGTATGTTGTGTAGGAAGCTATTAGTAGCTCATGTGCCTCACCCTAATAGATTTGTTAACTTGCCCCCTCATAATTTAGTCTACTGTTCTGACTTGTGCCTATAGCCTGTTTTAGAGAAATGTAGTCACTGAATATTGTAAGAGCTTTCATTGTCTGCTTATATGCCCACTTTATTGATCCTACGGTTCTGACTTGGTGTACAGGGAGAACACTGTAAGAACAGCCCATGTTATGAATTCTGTCACTGAATATTTCAAAAGTGCTGAACAAAGTTATTGACTACATCCATTTTAGCTCGCTCATTAATGTCTTAATCAAAATTACGGATTGATTCTTATCCGCTCATCGTTCCCTTATGGCACAAGTTTGTACAGCTTAATTGTCAGAAACCACATTTGTTTAAACAAGTCCGCCATATTTGCTGTTTTTTTAAAGGCAGTAAATGAGGCTGAATAAACTGTGTCGTTGCCAGACAAGACCCAGCTGATAGCCAGGTGTAACAGTGGTAAGGATTCACTACATGGTGTGGAAAAGAAAGCACTGCTGTTGGGACAGCTTTATGTAGGACCTAACAGTTTGTGGGAACTGCTCGTCACCATTATATAGCAATTGATGTATTGTGTAGTGTTGTTTAGTGGCTTTATTGGCATGAATCAAATTTCTTTTGGAGTTTGCCCCAACAAGATTTACATGCTAAAATCCCCACTGTTGCAATATGTGTTGTGTACCTATAGGTTCTCATGTGGCAATACAATAAACTCCGAAAGTATTGGGACAGTGAATGTTTTGTTGTCGTTTTGGCTCTGTACTCCGGCACTTTGGATTTGAAATGATACGGTGACTGAGGTTAAAGTACAGACTCAATTTTAATGAGGGTATATTCATCCATAGAGAAATTACAGAACTTTTTGTACATAGTCCTCACATTTTAGGGGACCAAAAGTACTGGGACAAATTCATTTATGTTGTGTATTAAATTAGTCTAAAGTTTAGTATTTGGTACCATATTCCTAGCACACAATGATTGCAGTAAGCGTGTTACTCTACAAACTTGTTGGATGCATTTGCAGTTTGTTCTGGTTGTGTTTCATATTATGTTGTGCCCAATGGAAATGAATGGTAAATAATGTAGTGTCATTTTGTAGTCACTTTTATTGTAAATAAACACTTCAAAACACTTCTACATGAATGTGGATGCCACCATAATTATGGATAGTCCTGAATAATGAGGAGTCAGAAAGTTAGACACACATATTATACCCCCACAACATGCTTATCTCTCACCATTACAATAACAGGAGAGGTTAGCATTTTATATCATACCCCTACAACATGCTAATCTCTCACCATTACAATAACAGGAGAGGTTAGCATTTTATATCATACCCCCACGACATGCTAATCTCTCACCATTACAATAACAGGAGAGGTTAGCATTTTATATCATACCCCCAAAACATGCTAATCTCTCACCATTACAATAACAGGAAAGGTTAGCATTTTATATCATACCCCTACAACATGCTAATCTCTCACCATTACAATAACAGGAGGTTAGCATTTTATATCATACCCCCACGACATGCTAATCTCTCACCATTACAATAACAGGAAAGGTTAGCATTTTATATCATACCCCCACGACATGCTAATCTCTCACCATTACAATAACAGGAGAGTTTAGCATTTTATATCATACCCCCACGACATGCTAATCTCTCACCATTACAATAACAGGAGAGTTTAGCATTTTATATCAATCCATAATCTTGGCAGCTCCCACATTAATGTAGAAGTGTTTATAAACATATAAACACCCTGTTACGGGGGCTGAGTCACTGGCTTGCTGGGGCTCTCTCGTGCCGTCCCTGGGGGGGGTGCGTCACCTGGGTGGGTTGATTCACTGTTGTGGTCGGCCTGTCTGGGTTCCCCCCCCCCCCCTTGGGTTGTACCGTGTCGGAGATCTTTGTGGGCTATACTCGGCCTTGTCTCAGGATGGTAAGTTGGTGGTTGAAGATTTCCCTCTAGTGGTGTGGGGGCTGTGCTTTGGCAAAGTGGGTGGGGTTATATCCTTCCTGTTTGGCCCTGTCCGGGGGTGTCCTCGGATGGGGCCACAGTGTCTCCTGACCCCTCCGGTCTCAGCCTCCAGTATTTATGCTGCAGTAGTTTATGTGTCGGGGGGCTAGGGTCAGTTTGTTTATCTGGAGTACTTCTCCTGTCCTATTCGGTGTCCTGTGTGAATCTAAGTGTGCGTTCTCTAATTCTCTCCTTCTCTCTTTCTTTCTCTCTCTCGGAGGACCTGAGCCCTAGGACCATGCCCCAGGACTACCTGACATGATGACTCCTTGCTGTCCCCAGTCCACCTGACTGTGCTGCTGCTCCAGTTTCAACTGTTCTGCCTTATTATTATTTGACCATGCTGGTCATTTATGAACATTTGAACATCTTGGTCATGTTCTGTTATAATCTCTACCCGGCACAGCCAGAAGAGGACTGGCCACCCCACATAGCCCGGTTCCTCTCTAGGTTTCTTCCTAGGTTTTGGCCTTTCTAGGGAGTTTTTCCTAGCCACCGTGCTTTTACACCTGCATTGTTTGCTGTTTGGGGTTTTAGGCTGGGTTTCTGTACAGCACTTTGAGATATCAGCTGATGTACGAAGGGCTATATAAATAAATTTGATTTGATTTGATTATATTCTTATTTTACAATAAAAGTGACCCAAAAAATTATACAATTCATTCATTTGCCATTCATTTCTATTGGGCAAAAAATAATCTGAAACAACCAAAACAAACAGCAAATGGATCCAACAAGTCTCACGCTTTATGTAATAATAAATGTTTGACTACTTTAATAGAAAAGTTCATTTGTTCCCTATATTAGGGGTACAACAAGTGCAGTTATTTCTACACAGTTCACCCAATATGTATGAAAATACCATCAAATCAAAGCTTGAGTCTGCACTTGAACTTCATTTCAAATCCAAAGTGCTGGAGTACAGAGCCAAAACATGTCCAATACTTTTGGGCGTACCTGTACGTTTCCCCGCAGCAGTAGGACTGGGCGTACCTGTAGGTTTCCCCGCAGCAGTAGGACTGGGCGTACCTGTAGGTTTCCCCGCAGCAGTATGACTGGGCGTACCTGTAGGTTTCCCCGCAGCAGTATGACTGGGCGTACCTGTAGGTTTCCCCGCAGCAGTATGACTGGGCGTACCTGTACGTTTCCCCCCAGCAGTATGACTGGGCGTACCTGTACGTTTCTCCACAGCAGTATGACTGGGCGTACCTGTACGTTTCCCCCCAGCAGTATGACTGGGCGTACCTGTACGTTTCCCCCCAGCAGTATGACTGGGCGTACCTGTACGTTTCCCCCCAGCAGTATGACTTGGCGTACCTGTACGTTTCCCCGCAGCAGTATGACTGGGCGTACCTGTAGGTTTCCCCGCAGCAGTATGACTGGGCGTACCTGTAGGTTTCCCCGCAGCAGTATGACTGGGCGTACCTGTACGTTTCCCCCCAGCAGTAGGACTGGGCGTACCTGTAGGTTTCCCCGCAGCAGTAGGACTGGGCGTACCTGTAGGTTTCCCCGCAGCAGTAGGACTGGGCGTACCTGTAGGTTTCCCCGCAGCAGTATGACTGGGCGTACCTGTAGGTTTCCCCGCAGCAGTATGACTGGGCGTAACTGTAGGTTTCCCCGCAGCAGTATGACTGGGCGTACCTGTAGGTTTCCCCGCAGCAGTATGACTGGGCGTACCTGTAGGTTTCTCCGCAACAGTATGACTGGGCGTACCTGTACGTTTCCCCCCAGCAGTATGACTTGGCGTACCTGTACGTTTCCCCCCAGCAGTATGACTGGGCGTACCTGTACGTTTCCCCCCAGCAGTATGACTGGGCGTACCTGTACGTTTCCCCCCAGCAGTATGACTGGGCGTACCTGTACGTTTCCCCCCAGCAGTATGACTGGGCGTACCTGTACGTTTCCCCCCAGCAGTATGACTGGGCGTACCTGTACGTTTCCCCCCAGCAGTATGACTGGGCGTACCTGTACGTTTCCCCCCAGCAGTATGACTGGGCGTACCTGTAGGTTTCTCCACAGCAGTATGACTGGGCGTACCTGTACGTTTCCCCCCAGCAGTATGACTGGGCGTACCTGTAGGTTTCCCCGCAGCAGTATGACTGGGCGTACCTGTAGGTTTCCCCGCAGCAGTATGACTGGGCGTACCTGTAGGTTTCTCCGCAACAGTATGACTGGGTGTACCTGTACGTTTCCCCCCAGCAGTATGACTTGGCGTACCTGTACGTTTCCCCCCAGCAGTATGACTTGGCGTACCTGTACGTTTCCCCCCAGCAGTATGACTGGGCGTACCTGTACGTTTCCCCCCAGCAGTATGACTGGGCGTACCTGTACGTTTCCCCCCAGCAGTATGACTGGGCGTACCTGTACGTTTCCCCCCAGCAGTATGACTGGGCGTACCTGTACGTTTCCCCCCAGCAGTATGACTGGGCGTACCTGTAGGTTTCTCCACAGCAGTATGACTGGGCGTACCTGTACGTTTCCCCCCAGCAGTATGACTGGGCGTACCTGTACGTTTCCCCCCAGCAGTATGACTGGGCGTACCTGTACGTTTCCCCCCAGCAGTATGACTTGGCGTACCTGTACGTTTCTCTAGAGCAGTATGACTGGGCGTACCTGTAGGTTTCTCTGCAGCAGTATGACTGGGCGTACCTGTAGGTTTCTCTGCAGCAGTATGACTGGGCGTACCTGTACGTTTCCCCCCAGCAGTATGACTGGGCGTACCTGTACGTTTCCCCCCAGCAGTATGACTGGGCGTATGTACGTTTCCCCCCAGCAGTATGACTGGGCGTACCTGTACGTTTCCCCCCAGCAGTATGACTGGGCGTACCTGTACGTTTCCCCCAGCAGTATGACTTGGCGTACCTGTACGTTTCCCCCAGCAGTATGACTTGGTGTACCTGTAGGTTTCTCTGCAGCAGTATGACTGGGTGTACCTGTAGGTTTCTCAGCAGCAGTATGACTGGGTGTACCTGTAGGTTTCTCTGCAGCAGTATGACTGGGTGTACCTGTAGGTTTCTCTGCAGCAGTATGACTGGGTGTACCTGTAGGTTTCTCTGCAGCAGTATGACTGGGTGTACCTGTAGGTTTCTCTGCAGCAGTATGACTGGGTGTACCTGTAGGTTTCTCTGCAGCAGTATGACTGGGTGTTTCTTCATGGTGTTCTGTTCCCTCCGCTACAGGCCTCAGTGTCTCAGCAACAGTCTCCTGAGACACACACATTATTTAATTGACCCATATAGTGACACATTAATCCCATTTGAAAAGCATGTTCAAAACTCAAACTTTTGTAAACTCTGCAGTTCGCACACACACACACACACACACACACACACACACACACACACACACACACACACACACACACACACACTAAAGTGTAAAGAGAGCGTACCTCAGCTGTGAGGACAGTCCAGCTACTGCTGTTGGCAGCACCACTGCTGTCAGACATTGCCCCCTCGTGGCTCTGACCAGCACCTGCAAGTCAGACACAGTACTTCAGCACAGGCTATAGATAGGCTTACAGTAGGCCAGCAATATTGAAATCCTGGCCTCAAGGTCCACAGTTCTGGTTTTCATTCTTTCTTTCGTTCGACTGATTTAAACCTGGGAAACCAAGTGTGTGCCTGTCATGGGCGATTACATTACATTGATAGAGTCAGGGCCAGAGTCAGGGCCAGAGTCAGGGCCAGAGTCAGGGCCAGAGTCAGGGCCAGAGTCAGGGCCAGAGTCAGGGCCAGAGTCAGGGCCAGAGTCAGGGCCAGAGTCAGGGCCAGAGTCAGGGCCAGAGTGAGGGCCAGAGTCAGGGCCAGAGTCAGGGCCAGAGTCAGGGCCAGAGTCAGGGCCAGAGTCAGGGCCAGAGTCAGGGCCAGAGTCAGGGCCAGAGGGAGAGGAGAAAGGCAGCAGTACTGCAGAGAGGCCCCCAGGGCCTGAATAGTGTTGCTATAGACTTTATGTACAGATACTAAAAAGAGTGTACAAACAGCAGGAAATCAGCTCCAAGAGATTTGAATTCAATAAGTCTGTTGTAAGGATTCCCATGTATAACAGAGAGACATGTGGTTGTACACAAAGGTAAGCAAGGTTTGAAATGATTATTTTAGTCAAACATAGTGGCAAGAAAATGTATGTGAACCCTTTGGAATTACCTGGATTTCTGCATAAATTGGTCATAACATTTGATCTGATCTTCATGTCACAACAAGACACAAACAGTGTGCTTAAACTGATAACAAATTGTATTTTTCTTGTCTATATTGAATACATAATTTAAACATTCACAGTGTAGGTTTGAAAAGTCTATTAACTCCTAAGCTAATGCCTTCTCCAAAAGCTCATTGTAGTCAGGAGTCAACTAACCTGGAGTCCAATCACTGAGACGAGATTGGAGATATTGGTTAGAGCTGCCTTGCCCTATAAAAAAAACATCACAAAATGTGAGTTTGCTATTCACAAGAAGCATTGCCCGAAGTGAACCATGCCTCAAACAAATGAGATCTCAGAAGACCTAAGATTAAGAATTGTTTACTTGCAATAATCCACTCCTCATTCTGCTACTGAAGACCCTACAGCGTCAGTATGCTACAGTACTGTCCTCATTCTGCTACTGAAGACCCTACAGCGTCAGTATGCTACAGTACTGTCCTCATTCTGCTACTGAAGGCCCTACAGCATCAGTATGCTACAGTGTTGTCCTCATTCTGCTACTGAAGACCCTACAGCATCAGTATGCTACAGTACTGTCCTCATTCTGCTACTGAAGGTCCTACAGCACCAGTATGCTACAGTACTGTCCTCATTCTGCTACTGAAGGTCCTACAGCACCAGTATGCTACAGTACTGTCCTCATTCTGCTGCTGAAGGCCCTACAGCATCAGTATGCTACAGTGTTGTCCTCATTCTGTTACTGAAGGCCCTACAGCATCAGCATGCTACAGTGTTGTCCTCATTCTGCTACTGAAGGCCCTACAGCATCAGTATGCTAGTGTAGTCCTCATTCTGCTACTGAAGGCCCTACAGCATCAGTATGCTACAGTACTGTCCTCATTCTGCTACTGAAGGCCCTACAGCATCAGTATGCTACAGTACTGTCCTCATTCTGCTACTGAAGACCCTACAGCATCAGTATGCTACAGTACTGTCCTCATTCTGCTACTGAAGGCCCTACAGCATCAGTATGCTACAGTACTGTCCTCATTCTGCTACTGAAGGCCCTACAGCATCAGTATGCTACAGTACTGTCCTCATTCTGCTACTGAAGGCCCTACAGCATCAGTATGCTACAGTACTGTCCTCATTCTGCTACTGAAGGCCCTACAGCATCAGTATGCTACAGTACTGTCCTCATTCTGCTACTGAAGGCCCTACAGCATCAGTATATTACAGTACTGTCCTCATTCTGCTACTGAAGGCCCTACAGCATCAGTATGCTACAGTACTGTCCTCATTCTGCTACTGACGGCCCTACAGCATCAGTATGCTACAGTACTGTCCTCATTCTGCTACTGAAGGCCCTACAGCATCAGTATGCTACAGTACTGTCCTCATTCTGCTACTGAAGGCCCTACAGCATCAGTATGCTACAGTACTGTCCTCATTCTGCTACTGAAGGCCCTACAGCATCAGTATGCTACAGTACTGTCCTCATTCTGCTACTGAAGGCCCTACAGCATCAGTATGCTACAGTGTTGTCCTCATTCTGCTACTGAAGGCCCTACAGCATCAGTATGCTACAGTACTGTCCTCATTCTGCTACTGAAGGCCCTACAGCATCAGTATGCTACAGTACTGTCCTCATTCTGCTACTGAAGGCCCTACAGCATCAGTATGCTACAGTGTTGTCCTCATTCTGCTACTGAAGGCCCTACAGCATCAGTATGCTACAGTGTTGTCCTCATTCTGCTACTGAAGGCCCTACAGCATCAGTATGCTACAGTACTGTCCTCATTCTGCTACTGAAGGCCCTACAGCATCAGTATGCTACAGTACTGTCCTCATTCTGCTACTGAAGGCCCTACAGCATCAGTATGCTAGAGTACTGTTCCACTCCTCATTCTGTTGCTTAAACTCCTCATTTACATCCTCTGTTTTTACATGCACAGGAAGTGTGTGTGTGTACATGAAGTGCACACTCCTGTGAGTGTATTCAGTCCTTCATTAGTAGTATAGTGTGTGTTGCTAGCATTGTGGCTACCCTGGCTTCTGACGCATGCTTTGGCAGAGACCGGGGTTACTATGGCTCAGGCCATTGTAGAATTAGTAGAACAGATATTCCCAAAGAAGCAGTGGATTGGCCTACACCAGGAGCCATATTAGGTGCAGGAAGGCCCAGTATTTATTTAATGTTCGACTAATTGATGCCTACCACATAATCTTTTTTATTGTGCCTTTCTCAAAGTTCTACTACACATGCACAAAATGGCAAATTCTATTGTCATTTGGTAGCTGGTGGATTTTAGAGAACTAGTCCATTCTAGTCATTGTGATTCTATGTCTGGCCAGGCAGTGCAGGAGGCAACCTCCACTTTGGCTGAATTTACTGGGGCAGAAACCAACTGACTGAAAATACTGGCCAGGGTTCTAAAACGACACAATAAACTGCATACATGCATTAGTATGTTTATTTTAAGCCTAGAAAAAAGGTGTCCTGTCTACTTTCAAAAGTATGTTCTATTAAATTACTTTTTAGGTTACACAGGTTATTATTGTCATTGTGTCTGACACCATCTTCAATCATGCCACTTCTGTCAGATCACAGCATGACACACTTTAGTCCCCCATGTCTCTTCTCTGTCCCACAGTCATTTAGGTCTTCTAATCAGAGTCTTCCCATGTCGCCTCGGGCCAACAGAGCATTGTGGAGCATATTGTGGAATGACTTAAATATAGATATTAGCCTAGCTAAATATAGAGCCAATGAGATAGACTCCAAGACAGAAAAAGCGAACAGTGCCCTGGTGAATCAATCAAACATGCACACGCATTCTGAAGGAGCGTCACTGTCTTAACTGTGGATCATTTAAAGAGGCAGTGGCGACCCGTCATTCAGGGCAGAGCTAAAAAAAATAAAGGTACAGTGGGGCAAATAAGTATTTAGTCAGCCACCAATTGTGCAAGTTCTCCCACTTAAAATATGAGACCTGTAATTTTCATCATAGGTACACTTCAACTATGACAGACAAAATGAGAAGAAAAAAAAAATCCAGAAAATCACATTGTAGGATTTTTAATGAATTTATTTCCAAATGATGGTGGAAAATAATTCAAGTCCCTTGGGTGCCCATCCAAGAAGGCTCAAGGTCTTTGGCCACATATAAAATCACATATCTACCGTAGCTTTGATTGGACTGATCATGTCAACATTTCAAAGTCCTATCGAGCAGTCAAAATCATGAACCAAGTCAACAATCTACTGGCAAATCCTTTCAATACTTGTCATATGACAAGAAATTATACATAAAATGTATCGTTGCTCATCGGCAATTGGACATAAACATTACACAAGAAGTTGGACATTTAAAATTCAACAATGAGTGGTTTGAGTGGTTTGGAAGGAATCAGTGGCTAACTGCAAACATTGCTTTGCAATCAGTAGCCTGCTATTCAGTAGAGGGGGTGTGTAGTCCAAGTGTGGGTTTAAGGGTCTCTTTTCCAAGCTTAAAGGATAAACATTGAACGCCATGGGCCATAAAAGGGTGAATACATTAGCCATGCTGTCAACCCAGACTTCTACAGCATTTAAAACAACTGGAAACTAAGAACTGGGAAGTCTCAGACCTCAGTGAGTTCCAGACAACTGGGAACACGTTTAAAAAAACGAGCTCGGACTGGGAAAATACGCTTTGAACAGTCATCCAACTCTAAATAACAAGTCGCCCCCCCCCCAAAAAAAAAAATTGATCGTGCATGCTTTTTTTTTTTTCATACCTTTTTAGGATATGAAAAAGGATTTTATCTAACAAAACGACACTTCATGTTATCTCTGGGACCCTTTGGATGATAAATCAGAGCAAGATTTCAGAATGTAAGTACACATTTCACCTTGAATTTATCAAACCTATCGCAGTAAAAAAAGTTGTTGTTGTTAGGAGCTCTCCTCAAACAATAGCATGCCATTTTTCGCAGTAATAGCTACTGTAAATTGGACAGTGTAGTTATATTAACAAGGATTTAAGCTTTCCGCCAATATAAGACACTTATTCTGTATACCTCTGGCCCTTCTTTGGACACTGTTAACTAAACTCTCCTTGGCCTCCAACTGCAAGTAAAACTAAATGTATGCTCTTCAACCGATCGCTGCCCACACCTGCCCACCCGTTCAGCATCACTACTCTGGACGGTCCTGACTTAGAATATGTGGACAACTACAAATACCTAGGTGTCTGGTTAGACTGTAAACTCTCCTTCCAGACTCACATTAAGCATATCAAATCCAAAATTAAATCTAGAATCCGCTTCCTATTTCGCAAAAAATAATTCTTCACTCATGCTGCCAAACATACTCTCGTAAAACTGACCACCCTACCGATCCTCAACTTCAGCGATGTCATTTACAAAATAGCCTCCAACACTCCACTCAGCAAATTGGATGCAATCTATCACAGTGCCATCCGTTTTGTCACCAAAACCACATATAATACCCACCACTGCGACCTGTATGCTCTCGTTGGCTGGCCCTCACTTCATATTCGTCGCCAAACCCACTGGCTCCAGGTCATCTACAAGTCTCTGCTAGGTAAAGCCCCACCTTATCCAGTTGGATATAGGGGGCTCTATTTTAATTTTTGGATGAAAAACATTCCCGTTTTAAACAAAATATTTTGTCACGAAAAGATGCTCAACTATGCATATAATTGACAGCTTTGGATAGAAAACACTCTGACGTTTCCAAAACTGCAAGATATTGTCTGTGAGTGCCACAGAACTGATGTTACAGAAAAAACCCAGATAAAAATCCAATCAGGAAGTGCCGCATTTTTTGAAACCGCCTCATGGCAATGACTCCTTATATGGCTGTGGAAGAGCTAGTAGTCAGCTTACGTTTTCCACGTTTACCCCAAGGTGTCTGCAGCATTGTGACGTATTTGTAGGCATATCATTGGAAGATTGACCATAAGAAACTACATTTACCAGGTGGTCGCTTGGTGTCCTCCTTTGCAATTATTGCGTAATCTCCAGCTGCGTGTATTTTTCCATTTGCTTCCGAGGAGAAACCCAACTGCCACGAATGATTTATCATCGAATAGATATGTGAAAAACACCTTGAGGATGATTCTAAACAAAGTTTGCCATGTTTCTGTCGATATTATGGAGTTAATGTGGAAAAACGTTTGGCGTTGTAGTGAATGAATTTTCGTTTTTTTTTCTTAGCCAAAAGTGATGAACAAAATGGAGCGATTTCTCCAAAACAAATAATATTTTTGTAAAAACTGAACATTTGCTATCTAACTGAGAGTCTCCTCATTGAAAACATCCGACGTTCTTGAAAGGTAAATGATTTTATTTGAATGCTTTTCTTATTTTTGTGAAAATGTTGCCTGCTGAATGCTAGGCTTAATGCTATGCTAGGCTATCAATACTCTTACACAAATGCTTGTGTAGCTTTGGTTGAAAAGCATATTTTGAAAATCTGAGATGACAGTGTTGTTAACAAAAGGCTAAGCTTGTGTTCCAATATATTTATTTCATTTCATTTGCGATTTTCATGAATAGGAAACATTGCGTTATGATAATGCACTTGAGGCTATGATTACGCTCCCGGATACGGGATTGCTCGTCGCTAGAGGTTATCTCAGCTCACTGGTCACCATAACAGCGCCTATGACTCATATCTCCCTCACTAACTTTAAGCACCAGCTGTCAGAGCAGCTCACAGATCACTGCACCAGTACATAGCCCATCTGTAAATAGGCCATCCAACTACCTCAGCCCCATTCTGATATTTATTTTGCTCCTTTGCACCCCAGTACCTCTACTTGCACACTCATCTTCTGCACATCTATCATTCCAGTGTTTAATTGCTATATTGTAATTATTTTGCCACTATGGCCAATTTATTGCCTTACCTCCCTTATCCTACCTCATTTGCACACACTGTATCAATACTTTTTCTATTGTATTATTGACTGTACATTTGTTTATTCCATGTGTAACACTTTGTTGTTTGGTATCGCACTGCTTTGCCAGGTCGCAGGTCTTGGCCAGGTCGCAGTTGTAAATGAGAACTTGTACCCGACTAGTCTACCCGGTTAAGAGGTTAAATAAAAGTGTAATAAAAAATAAAATATGTACACACATTTGTTTTTTTCTCTAAAATCTACATTCTTGACATAATTCGCTGCATTTACAACTGTCCCGTTGACGGGGCGCTGATCCTTAAGCAAGTCAGCCAAATCAGCTATGTCTTTATAAAAGACAGTAAATGAGGCTGAATTAACTGTCGTTGCCAGACAAGACTCCGCTGATAGCCAGGTGTAGCAGTGGTAAGGATTCATTCCATGGTGCTGAAAAGAAAGCACCATTTGTCACCACTATAGTGCAATTAATGTATTGTTGAGATATATATATATATTTATGCCACACCAAGATGTACACATTAAAATAGCCACTGTAAATAGTAAAATGTTCTCTAGACCTATAGCAAGTAGCCTAGAATTAAATATTAAATAAACCTAGCTTGTTTAAAGAAAAAAAACATTTGTAAAAAATGTGGTGTCAATGAAAGATGCCCTCATTCTTCCGTACTCGCTCTCTGAAGTGGATCATGTCTAGAAGGGATACAGCTTTTGTCAAATTGATGTCAAAAGTTGCATTTTAGCTAACTCCTAAACCTTTTCCTAATCTTAACCTAGTTCACCTAACCTGCTATTTTCATTCGCCTAAATGATCTTAAACCTGCTAAGAAAAGTACATTTAGACTAAAACTGTATCCCTTCTAGACAAAACCTCTGAAGTGGTGTGTTCATTTGGCATCCATGGAGCTCTCGACAGAGTAGCGATCTTCTGAGACACACTCTTGACCCATCAGCTTCACAAATTAACAAACGCGTCGGCGCCAGTGGTAGCACACTTGGCCTATACAGGCGTCCACTGCAAACTGCACTTTATCCTCTTTATATTTGCTTAAATAGTCCTGGGTAATAGAGAAGGATGTGCTTTGAAATGAGTTTCATTCTTTCATCTGAAATTACATTTATTTTTGCGTTGTCACATGCTTCTTCAGTATGTGTGCCAATAGCCTGTTATATATCTTTATCTGTGTCTCGGCGAAAGAAAATGACCAAAAATGGTCACAACGCTACACTGCTGGCCTTGTCTAGTCGATGCTAGGCTGTAAAATGTTTAAACAAGTGTTCAACCTAAGCTACCTGACACCTAATTTGCATGTTAGCCATCTCAGTGTCGACAAAGGTGTGTACTCTGAAATGTCAACAACTGTCACACCGTATCTCCACTGATGAAAAATGAAAAAAAAAATCGATTGAAACATTGTGACCATCGCTGGTAACACAATATCGAACTAAATAATACTGAAACTTTTCTACATATGTTATAAAAACATGTTCTATTCAATTAAAGATAAACCCTGTTATCTGCCAACCTACTATGGAAAACTTTAATCCCTTCCACCGAAAATCCAGATAGTTACTGTTTCTGTCGAGAACCAGGAAACACTAACATCTAACGACAAAATGGTAACAAGAACACAAAGTAACATTACATTTTCTACTCCACTTACCTCCGTTTTCCTTACAAATGGCAATCGTGTATGAATCCCTTTCTGCCAAATTAATTGAATGCATCCAATTTCGGAACTTGGAAGAGTCTCTTTGACACTTGCGTGAGCCACTCTCTCTTGTCCAACCGGGAAGGGCATTCTCTCACGTCCCACCCCTTCTTGCCCAACTCGCCAATGATAATCGCTCTCTCGTTTCGCTCAATGGGCACACTTTCAGATTGATTGACACACGCAGGTGAAAAGAGTGGGTATACAAAATATACCACACGCAATGCTTTTCCGATGATGTGTGGTGCAACCTGACACTATGATGACATTGGCAGATGTCAGGATCTACTTTTTTGTTTCTCACACATCACCTGACTCTGGTTGGCACACACAAACAAAATCAGATATTACATTGTTTATTCCTTGCATATTAAGACTGTACAGAAATTAATAAAACTTGGAATTAAATGTGACCTAAGCAGCATCAAAAGCCATGTCCATTGCCTCACAGGTTTGGTTTCTCCACAGGTCTAGGATCAGCAGATTGGTGTTAAGATGATGCTTCACACACACACACACACACTGCAGGTCTCCAGACCGACTGACTCAGGATCCGAGAATGACAGAGATCCTCTGATACACCAGGCAGCACATCAGTTTCCCAAGCCTCCAGACAGGAATATAGAACTGCATCATGGGCACTAAGAGGAGCAAATCCACATACCAGGGCCATATAGTACAACATGTAAACAATAACATACTACACAGTCCTACATATTTGGTAGAATATTTTACAGGTAACATGTAGCTGAAAGGAAATTATGTTGTCAGTAAACAGTTTGGCAAACGTCTTCTATTTTAGAGTCAAACTTTGTACAGTATCTAATGACAAGACTCATACTTACACCGCTTCACACGCTGTGTTTAACATCTTAGCTGGTGAGAGAAAAACAGAAGAGAAAGAGTGAAAAGGAGGAAGAGAGAAACACATCCAGAGACAAGCAGGAAAGAGAACCTCACCCTCGTGCCTCTCTCTCCCTCTCGTAGTGTCTCAGTCAGTCAGTCCAGTATCTCCTTGATGCACCAGCAGCAGAGTACGAAGTAGAGGCACTCCTTGAGGGACTGGATGAAGCCGTAGGCAATGTTCCCACCAAGGAAGTTCTTCCCTCTGCCTAGGCCCATGGCCATGTCACGCAGGTTCTGCCCGAGGGAGGAGGGCATGGCCTGGGGGAGAGGACGCTGGGGGTGCATGGCTCTGTGGCACTGCTCCACACGGAGGACAGGAGGAAGAAATGATAGAAATGAGAGATGAGAGGAATAGGGGTCAGGTCAATCCCAGAGGAGTAGAGGAGGATGGAGGAAAGGAAGAGGAGAAGACCAGGGTTGGACTGGGTGGTAGTGGACAGAGAGCTCCTGTCCAGAGAGCTCCTCCTATAGTGACATCAACACTACCAACACCAGGGAGTGTTCTCTCAGCTCCTGATCTTTCTCTATTCTATTCTTCTACCCTCTGGAACACAGACACATCAGTCACCCTTGGTTATGAAACATTCTGTTTACTGGCTCTGGGTGTATTCTGCACCCCACCACCCCTCTCTCTCCCTCCCTCCAGCTCGCTCTCTGCATCTCTAGGGTTCTTGCCAGTCTGGAACAGTCTCTCCCTACGTAAAGCATAATCTATCCACCACACCTACAGTACACCCCTCAGGATAGTTCCAGTATCACGTGCTCAATGCAGCTCTACTGTAAAAGCTCACAATATGCCTCCTCTCTTTGTCCAGGACTGTGTGACTGTCTATTGTTTCTCTCATCTGGTAATATGTGTTTTGTGTTCTGAACAGGTTGAAATAATAAATATTCTGATTTCTATATTGTTGGATGACTGCGTCGTGGTCATCGTCCAGGTTGAAATAATTCTGAGAATGGCAGCTATAGGACATGTTATCACCAGAGGTCTGAATATAGAACATTTGCTGACATGGACCCTGCACCAATGCATATTCTCTAACTCCAGACCCTACTGTACACCTTGGCACTTAATGTAGAGGCACAACTAGCCTCTACCTCCCCCCTGTGGTAACTCAACTAGCCTCTACCTCTCCCCTGTGGTAAATCAACTAGCCTCTACCTATCCCTGTGGAAACTCAACTAGCCTCTACCTCCCCCCTGTGGTAACTCAACTAGCCTCTACCTCCCCCCTGTGGTAACTCAACTAGCCTCTACCCCCCCCTGTGGTAACTCAACTAGCCTCTACCCCCCCCCTGTGGTAACTCAACTAGCCTCTACCTCTCCCCTGTGGTAACTCAACTAGCCTCTACCTCCCCCTGTGGTAACTCAACTAGCCTCTACCTCCCCGTGGTAACTCAACTAGCCTCTACCTCCCCCAGTGGTAACTCAACTAGCCTCTACCTACCTCTCCCAACTGTGGTAACTCAACTAGCCTTTACCTCCCCCTGTGGTAACTCAACTCCCCCTGTGCCTTTACCCTCTCCCTGTGGTAACTCAACTAGCCCCCCTCTACCTCCCCCCTGTGGTAACTCAACTAGCCTCTACCTCTCCCTGTGGTAACTCAGGTAACTTCTTCCTGCCCGATCCTGTCTCTTTCCTTGTCCTATCATAATCTCCTTAGTCATCTCCTCAAAGTGTAGAACTTCAATTAAAACAATATATCGTCCTCACCTGTATTTAGCAGAATAAATAAGTAAAGGGGATATGTTCTATTTAATAGTTATGAATCAACATTTAAGAAAACACATCACAGGAGACCAAAGTGTAAATCCAGAAACTGCATTTTAAAGCCAAACTCACCTAGAAAGATTCATGATATATGCATTTATATGCAATCTGTGATTTCAGATACAGGTGTAAACAGATGTATTTCCCCCCCAAAAGAACAAGAGTATTACAACAGAACTTTAAAAAGTAAAAAATTAAATCAATTTTTTGAAGGCTAATTGAAAATAACCCTTTGGCTTTCAAAACTCAAATGAAAAAGTACATCAAAACAACAATATAGAAACTGTAAAAAATTATTTCCATGCAACAAAGGCAACTGTGATGAACAAAGACAACGCTAGAATGCTTCACAAATTATGTAGAGGATAGATGATTCCTTTTACACACACACCTTGGGGCTTGTTTACTTGTTTTCTTGTTGCCTATCCAGGACCTATAGTCACTTAAACAGTCTGTGTCTAACAGTCTGTGTGTTTGTGACAGAATGAAGCAAAGGCCTCACACACAGAGCACAAGTGCCACCATGTAAGAACTACACAACCCCCTACACTCCCAACCATAAACTCTGATCATCCACACATCCTCTCACAACACACACACAAGCACGATGAGAAAGATGAATAAACAATTACCTGTCCAGGCTCAAAGAGCCCTTTCTCATGACTAGAGTTGCAAAATTCAGATAACTTTCCCCAAATTCCCCGGTTTTCCAGAAATCCTGGTTAAACTAGTCCTAGAATTACACAAGCGAATAAACAGGAATTCCGTGAATCCTCCAACCAGGATTTCTGGAAAACCACAGGATTTTGCAACCCTACTGATGAGACAGAAATATTTTGTACAGCAGGTGGCAGATCCCAGTTTACTCTTCACTTCCACATTTACAGTTTGGTTTCAGCCTCCCTCAAAAACCTGGACATGGTTCATTGGCTCGAATCAAAATGAATTGGATTCAGAGAGAAAAGTATTCCGTGGGTATTACATGTGAAATACAGTATCTGGTTCTGTCCCACCCATGTTATTAATAACATCTAAACAATAAAGACTAATTTCAGAACAAATAACTCAAACCAACCAATCAGATCTGATGTTATTTACAGGTGGAGTGGAAATCCCTCCAATGAGAGCTGCGACATCAAGCAACCGTGACAACAACAAGTGACAACAGGAAGTAAGAATGAATGTGCAATAGAGGAGCGGATTGGCATCACTGGACCTGGGTGGTGAGAGTCAGTGTCCTTTTTGCAGAGTCTTTGATGGACTGAGAGACCATGTGACAGGATCCAACGGTCCACTACATTTGGATTAAGTACATCAACTGACTGTACAATAAGCACAGTACATTAGGTGACAGACTGCACTGGAGTGAGGTGACTGCATCGAAGAAACAAGGCACGAGTAAGATACAAAACATATCATGAAGAGAAGGAGGGAGAGGATGATTCCTCCACGTTCTCTCCCTCTACAGTCTTCTAATTCCAAGGAAAACAACACGTCAAAGTCCAACGTCTGACCAACGTTCGCCAAACTCCCAGATTTTGTTGTGAACAACACTGCAGTTTTCCCAGCAGTGAGCTGAGAATAAACACATCATGCACTAATGCTTACGCTAATGCTAACACTAAAAGCTAATCTCCTGACCAAGTGTTGCAGCACATTTGGGGAGGAGATAAAATCTATGCTTTGAATGCTCTGGACCGAATGCTTTCAGCATTAAACACACTTCATCCAGTATGCCCCCCAACCTCTCCACCCCCCACCCGTCCAGACAGAGACATGGCCATAGATTGTCAAGGCAAGCAGATATTAACAACAAATCCATTGAAAAGCAAGAAAATATTGGCATTAATCCGAACTACGATTCCAACACAGCACCGATTACATTGTGACAGCCGCATTTAGGTTGACTGTGACATCGTCGTAGAATTGGTTTTGAGCTCTTCCAGATGACATTGTGTCTAGGTCTGATGACATCTCTAGATGTGGAACCTCCCCCCGGCCTCCTGCCCCCTCCCAGTCTTCTCTCCATCCCTCTCTATGTAAAGACACTATACTCCCAATGAAAGTACACATGACAGATACAGACTAGCACACTGTATGTTGGTGTAGGAGTCATCTCCATGGTTTCTGCTGCCCCAGTCCAACCAAGCCCACTTTCTTTGTCATGATCAGGACAGAAAGGTAAGACCAGTCCCATGCAGACAGACAGGGAGACCAGTCCCATGCAGACAGACAGGGAGACCAGTCCCATGCAGACAGACAGGTAAGACCAGTCCCATGCAGACAGACAGGTAAGACCAGTCCCATGCAGACAGACAGGTAAGACCAGTCCCATGCAGACAGACAGGGAGACCAGTCCCATGCAGACATCAGACAGACAGGGAGACCAGTCCCATGCAGACAGACAGGGAGACCAGTCCCATGCAGACAGACAGGTTGATGTCGGACATCCTTTTATCAAACTCCACCTTCGGAGGCCGGAAAGAAACCTTGTCAATATTTGGACAGACGGAGACAATGGTTGTTGGTATAGCAACCACCTTTTTGCATACAGAGACGTCCTCCGTGACATCATCAGGTATCACTCAGGGTCAATGGTCAAAGACGAAAGGTATTTTATTGGAAGTGGCTTGATGGTAAGCGAGGGCCCTGATTGGTGTGGACACAAAAATGTCAATGAATATTAACAGGAGGCCTGATCTCAGTCATGATTGGTTATTCACTGATATTTGATTGGAGGATCCATGTCTGAGCTCTCTGATGAGTCCAATCATCAGACAAGTCTTTGGAGTGCTTCTGTGACGGTGAGAGAAACTGTTTCCTCTGCCATGTCTGGATCAAGACTTCTCCCCCCATCCCTCCATTCCTTTCTCTACGTTTCACTCCTCCCCTCCAAGGTGCATAGTCCTTTACTATGATATAATCATTTCTGAATGAATGACATGATTTAATTAATAATGCTCAATTTTTTTTACTAAATTGTATTAATTTCTGTCCCGATGAGAAGGAAAATAAAGTGTTCCTAGGTGTTACTCCCACGTTCTTTGGAGGGATGGAGGGAGTGGACCTCGATGACGGAAGGATGAACAGAAGGAGGGATCACGGAGGTAACAGTGAGTCGTCCAGGAGGAGAGAAGGGTGTGAGGAAAAGCAGAGAGCAAATGATTTTGGCAGAAAGAGTGATAGAGGTGTTTTTTTGGCTTTCCTCAATGTTGTCAGCATTGCTTATGTGTGTAGTGTTCAGGCACTGTGCTCCACTGGTTGTTGCAGACACACCTCACTGCCTGCTGATACGATGGGCAGTCTGTTGTCCATGTGGTAACTGATCAGGTGGCTCACACTCTCAAAGTGGTGGTCTTTGGTACGTACCTGAGTAGTTGGACACACAGACAGACACACACACACACACACACACACACACACACACACACACACACACACACACACACACACACACACACACACACACACACACACACACACACACACACACACACACACACACACACACACACACACACACACACACACACACACAGAGAAAGAGAGGGTCACAAAACATATCACGTCACAGCTGATAAGTGGGAAGGCTTCGGGTGGCTCGCTCTAACTCAGACACCTCTCCCTCCCAACTCACCACTCCCTCTGGGTCGACCAGTAGTAGGTGTTTGGGCTGACCACCCTGTTGTCCAGTGAGGACGTACTGTCCAGGGGTGGTGCCTGACTCTCGGACCAGGAAGTCTCCGTCACGGGTCAGCAGTCTCTCAGCCTGCCTGCGACTCAGGCTGCCGTGGAACCAGGCCTCGCACTGCAGCTGTTCCACCAGAGGGGGCGCCGCTGAGACCCCCAGACCTGATACACCCAGGGAATCATCAAATGGCTCTGAGAGGAGAAGGAGAGAGGGCAGAGCGAGAGAGACGTTTTGAAACCATATGACCAAACCAAATTAATTCTTGATACATTCAGGATAACAATATTCTAATTTCCCCTATGTCCAAACCCAAATGAAAAAACTAATGACTTCTACTGTAGTGTAATTACTGCAATATAGCTGATAACCATTCTAATTAGTCTTATCTGAGATGACTGATAGTGACTGCTATAGACTGCAGGGCCAGTTGATGTATTGTATACAGACTCTAGCTGATAGGGCCAACTGGGACTCACTCATGTCGAACGCATCTCTGTGAGCATTGCCATTGGCTGCAGCTGTTGCGGGCGGGGTTTATCCACATTGACGTATGAGGGGTCATCACACAGGTCCCGCCCTCCCTCCTTTGCTCCCACTGAAACAACCAATCAGGAGTTTAATCACATAACTGTCTGTCAGTATCACCTGGGAGGTGTTCAGGGATGGGAAACATTTAGAGTAGAACAGCTCTATAGAATATCTGTTCTGTGATGTCACAGATAGAAGAACCCAGATAATTCACAGGATGTTGTTAGGGAATAATCAGAATTGATGGGTAACATAGGTAAGATGTTTTATATTCATCATATGTTTGTAAGTTACTTCTCATCAGAATGTTATTTTTGTATAATACTGTGGCAGGGTTGCAGTATCTGTTCTATGTCAAGACGAAGTTGCAGAGAGGGGAGAGGTCAAGGGATCATCAAGCGTGTATCTCTTGGCTCCACAATGTGTGTGTGCCAGTCAGTGTGTCTCTGTGATCTTGTCAAGATAGGATGGATTTGATATATGCCTGTTGATATGGAGGATTGGTTTATGGTTCTGAGTTTGAGAAAAGAGACAAAGCTGAACAATGAATTATGCCGATGCTGTCTTATCCTGTGTATCTTTGCTATAAAGGATCCCATTTGCCATTATGTTAGGACTCTCAACTTTTCATTAGAGATACTGAACTGTTGAAAGTCAAAATGCTATTGCAATGTGGAAGGGGCTCTCAGAGAATTCATGGAGAGACACTGAATTTATCTGAGAGTCACAGGATTGTGATAGAGCTGATATAATTAAAGATGGACTTTTATAACTAACTCTGACGTGTGTGTGTGGTTTGCTCCCATGATTTGGTAAATAGAGGAAATTTCCACGACAATGTATAAATCTGAGGCATCTGTTTAGAAATTCTTCTCACCAGCAGATATGGTGATGAGAGGAAGTCCAGTGGGAGGAGATGGAGTTAGATGAAACCTACTACAACTACTAAGGACATGGTGATGAGAGAAGGTCTAGTGGGAGGAGATGGAGTTAGATGAAACCTACTACAACTACTAAGGACATGGTGATGAGAGAAGGTCTAGTGGGAGGAGATGGAGTTAGATGAAACCTACTACAACTACTAAGGACATGGTGATGAGAGAAGGTCTAGTGGGAGGAGATGGAGTTAGATGAAACCTACTACAACTACTAAGGACATGGTGATGAGAGAAGGTCTAGTGGGAGGAGATGGAGTTAGATGAAACCTACTACAACTACTAAGGACATGGTGATGAGAGAAGGTCTAGTGGGAGGAGATGGAGTTAGATGAAACCTACTACAACTACTAAGGACATGGTGATGAGAGAAGGTCTAGTGGGAGGAGATGGAGTTAGATGAAACCTACTACAACTACTAAGGACATGGTGATGAGAGAAGGTCTAGTGGGAGGAGATTGAGTTAGATGAAACCTACTACAACTACTAAGGACATGGTGATGAGAGAAGGTCTAGTGGGAGGAGATGGAGTTAGATGAAACCTACTACAACTACTAAGGACATGGTGATGAGAGAAGGTCTAGTGGGAGGAGATGGAGTTAGATGAAACCTACTACAACTACTAAGGACATGGTGATGAGAGAAGGTCTAGTGGGAGGAGATGGAGTTAGATGAAACCTACTACAGCTACTAAGGACATGGTGACCTCTAGTGGACAACCAGAGACTTACACAACCAGAGACTTTTTTATTTGACCTTTATTTAACTACGCAAGTAAGTTAAGAACAAATTCTTATTTTCAATGACGGCCTCGGAACAGTGGGTTAACTGCCTGTTCAGTGGCAAAACGACAGATTTGTACCTTGTCAGCTTGGGGATTTGAACTTGCAACCTTCCGGTTACTAGTCCAACGCTCTTACCACTAGGCTACCCTGCCTCCCCTATTTAAATATTCGTCACAGACGGATCGGGTGATTTCAGTAGAGCGAGTCGACAAAGACATACAAGCGTAAATATGTACATTGTATTTCTAAATCTGAATGAGCGGGTGTTAAATATCCATATTTACGATGAGCGTATTATTCAACTGCATGTACGATAGATTAATTGCTCTGTCTCTCTTTCTCCCGCTCTTTCTTTCCCCAGCCATTTCACTGTGTGACCAGCCGTCATATCGGGTTAGTCCACTAGGGACTTTTCATTGCATTATGTTAGAAATCAAAGTATAATCTGTCCTGTGTGTTTATGTCATTCTGTGTGATTATTTAGTTAGTCAGTAAATAAATAATTAAAACAATTTGTGTATCACTGAATCATCATGCAGACTAGGGTTGGTGCAGATTTAAGTCAACGATGTTCAGAATGAGACTGATAGGAGGTAATAATAATTCATGGATGACTAATATGATAAAGGTATATTCAGATATCCTTCAGTCAATTCGGGGAAATGGTAACTCATTAAACAAACTTATTCTGTGGTGCCCAAGATTGCTAATGAGTTAATTGTTACATCATTAATTTAATCACATGCTCATTTAAACGTAGTAAATTGATTTGATTAAATAATTGTCATAGCATTAATAGTATTCACGTCACAACACCCCTATGGGAACACAGAGACCAGTTGAAACACACACTGTCCGAGAGCAACACACACTGTCCTAGAGCAACACGCACTGTCCGAGAGCAACACGCACTGTCCGAGAGCAACACGCACTGTCCGAGAGCAACACGCACTGTCCGAGAGCAACACGCACTGTCCGAGAGCAACACGCACTGTCCGAGAGCAACACGCACTGTCCTAGAGCAACACGCACTGTCCTAGAGCAACACGCACTGTCCTAGAGCAACACGCACTGTCCGAGAGCAACACGCACTGTCCGAGAGCAACACGCACTGTCCTAGAGCAACACACACTGTCCTAGAGCAACACACACTGTCCTAGAGCAACACACACTGTCCTAGAGCAATACACACTGTCCTAGAGCAATACACACTGTCCTAGAGCAACACACTGTCCGAGAGCAACACACACTGTCCGAGAGCAACACACACACTGTCCGAGAGCAACACACACTGTCAGAGAGCAACACACACTGTCCGAGAGCAACACACACACATGGTCAATCTGACTCATTTCCTCTCACTGTGTCCGTGTCATTCTCTCACTGCAAGTCATTGTATTGTGTCACCTCATATCCTTTAGCTGAGTGAGTGTGTGTGTGTGTGTGTGTGTGTGTGTGTGTGTGATGGCTCACTTGGTAGAGGGGGAAGCGGCTGCTTGTGAATATCATTCTGACCCGGCTGTCCATAGGGCTGAAAAGACACACACACACAAGAAGCAATTAAGATACAGATGGAAAAACATACATTGCACTGACCAACTGATGACACACACACACACACACACACACACACACACACACACACACACACACACACACACACACACACACACACACACACACACACACACACACACACACACACACACACACACACACACACACACACACACACACACACACACTGTGAGGTAAATAAGGTGAGCGCCAGAGAGAGTGGAAGACTAAGGCCTGCTGTGATGTGAGAGTGAGACTGGGTCAGATGATTAGCCTACATACTGAACTGCCCTCTCTCTCCTGGAGCTGCAGTCTGGATTCAATACAATTGACTAACAATTACTTGATGTGTGTGTATGTATATATCTCACCAGCGTAGCCCCAGGGCGGGCCCTCATGTCCACCAGTCCCCCAGGAGGAGGTTGTTTCCCGGGGAAGTTATTATAGTACGGAACATCTGCAGGGGGCGGTGCTCCCTCATCTTCCTCTTCCTCCCACGCTGAGCCATCAAACGGAGCCATCCTGAGAAAGGGGAGAGGAGTCAGAACTCAGGAGTGACACACACACACACACACACACACACACACACACACACACACACACACACACAC
This sequence comes from Oncorhynchus gorbuscha, assembly GCF_021184085.1. Classification (NCBI taxonomy): domain Eukaryota; kingdom Metazoa; phylum Chordata; class Actinopteri; order Salmoniformes; family Salmonidae; genus Oncorhynchus; species Oncorhynchus gorbuscha. Next base: position 1,604,231 of record NC_060191.1, read on the forward strand.
ACACACACACACACACACACACACACACACACACACACACACACACACACACACACACACCTGTCATGGGGGGTGACCAGTTTGGGGGGGTTCTTCAGGTACTGTTTGAAGCGTAGTTCGAAGGCCTGCCCTATGGTACTGATGACTTCCTGGGCCAAGCCCTCCGAACACTCCAGGATATGACACGCTGGACAGAAAGGAAGCAGAGAGGAGGGTAAACAACAGAGGTAAGGAAACAGAATATTGGCACTGCCTCGCTGTCCAAAGAAAGGTACTGAACAGGGATCTGATATGCTGCTGGATAAATATATTGAGTTTGTGTTTATTTTTACAGGGACAGTGCACATTAATCAATGTTTCAGTAAAAGTGCCGGTTTTAGCCAGCTGGCTAATTTTCAACTGCAGTCCCTGGGCAGGTTATTAAAAACAATTACAACATAGACAATCAATGAGCAGTGAGCACACGCAGAATAATATAGGACAAGCAACATGTAGCATGCAGACAAAGCAATAGCACAAAAAGCAACCAAACAAAATACATAAAAGCAACAAAGTGGAGGGATGCCATTGATGTAAGGTACTGAACAAGGACTGGATGTTCTGCTGGATAAATCTACTGGAGGGATGCCATTGATGTAAGGTACTGAACAAGGACTGGATGTTCTGCTGGATAAATCTACTGGAGGGATGACATTGATGTAAGGTACTGAACAAGGACTGGATGTTCTGCTGGATAAATCTACTGGAGGGATGACATTGATGTAAGGTACTGAACAAGGACTGGATGTTCTGCTGGATAAATCTACTGGAGGGATGACATTGATGTAAGGTACTGAACAAGGACTGGATGTTCTGCTGGATAAATCTACTGGAGGGATGACATTGATGTAAGGTACTGAACAAGGACTGGATGTTCTGCTGGATAAATCTACTGGAGGGATGACATTGATGTAAGGTACTGAACAAGGACTGGATGTTCTGCTGGATAAATCTACTGGAGGGATGACATTGATGTAAGGTACTGAACAAGGACTGGATGTTCTGCTGGATAAATCTACTGGAGGGATGACATTGATGTAAGGTACTGAACAAGGACCGGATGTGCTGCTGGATAAATCTATTGGAGGGATGACATTGATGTAAGGTGAGGAACAAGGACCGGATGTGCTGCTGGATAAATCTATTGGAGGGATGACATTGATGTAAGGTACTGAACAAGGACCGGATGTGCTGCTGGATAAATCTATTGGAGGGATGACATTGATGTAAGGTACTGAACAAGGACCGGATGTGCTGCTGGATAAATCTATTGATGTAAGGTATTGAACAAGGACCGGATGTGCTGCTGGATAAATCTATTGGAGGGATGACATTGATGTAAGGTACTGA
>NC_060191.1:1615619-1618119 GCF_021184085.1 Oncorhynchus gorbuscha
GAGAGAGAGAGAGAGAGAGAGAGAGAGAGAGAGAGAGAGAGAGAGAGAGAGAGAGAGAGAGAGAGGCATAGGAGTAGATGGGTGCTCAGAGTGAAGCAGGGAGAGAGAGAGAGAGAGAGAGGCATAGAGGAGTAGATGGGTGGACAGAGTGAAGCAGGGAGAGAGAGAGAGAGAGGCATAGAGGAGTAGATGGGTGGACAGAGTGAAGCAGGGAGAGAGAGAGAGAGAGAGAGAGAGAGAGAGAGAGAGAGAGAGGCATAGAGGAGTAGACAGAGTGAATCAGGGAGAGAGAGAGAGAGAGAGAGAGAGAGAGAGAGAGAGAGAGAGGCACAGAGGAGTAGATGGGTGGACAGAGTGAAGCAGGCAGAGAGAGAGAGAGAGAGGCATAGAGGAGTAGATGGGTGGACAGAGTGAAGCAGGGAGAGAGACAGAGAGAGAGAGACAGAGAGAGAGCATAGAGAGGCATAGGAGTAGATGGGTGGACAGAGTGAAGCAGGGAGAGAGAGAGAGCGCGAGAGAGAGAGAGAGGCATAGAGGAGTAGATGGGTGGACAGAGTGAAGCAGGGAGAGAGAGAGAGAGAGAGAGAGGCATAGAGGAGTAGATGGGTGGACAGAGTGAATCAGGGAGAGAGAGAGAGAGAGAGAGAGAGAGAGAGAGAGAGAGAGAGAGCATAGAGGAGTAGATGGGTGGACAGAGTGAAGCAGGGAGAGAGAGAGAGAGAGAGAGAGAGAGAGAGAGAGAGCATAGAGGAGTAGATGGGTGGACAGAGTGAAGCAGGGAGAGATGGGAGAGAGAGAGAGAGAGAGAGGCATAGAGGAGAGATGGGTGGACAGAGTGAAGCAGGGAGAGAGAGAGTGGAGAGAGAGAGAGAGAGAGAGAGAGGCATAGAGGAGTAGATGGGTGGACAGAGTGAAGCAGGGAGAGAGAGAGAGAGAGAGAGAGGCATAGAGGAGTAGATGGGTGGACAGAGTGAAGCAGGGAGAGAGAGAGAGCATAGAGGAGTAGATGGGTGGTCAGAGTGAAGCAGGAGAGAAAGAGAGAGAGAGAGAGCATAGAGGAGTAGATGGGTGGACAGAGTGAAGCAGGGAGAGAGAGAGAGAGAGAGAGAGAGAGAGGCATAGAGGAGTAGAGAGAGGAGAGAGAGCATAGGAGTAGATGGGTGCAGAGTGAAGCAGGGAGAGAGAGAGAGAGAGAGAGGCATAGAGGAGTAGATGGGTGGACAGAGTGAAGCAGGGAGAGAGAGAGAGAGAGGCATAGAGGAGTAGATGGGTGGACAGAGTGAAGCAGGGAGAGAGAGAGAGAGAGAGAGAGAGAGGGGTGGACAGAGAGAGAGAGAGAGAGAGAGCATAGAGGAGTAGATGGGTGGACAGAGTGAAGCAGGGAGAGAGAGAGAGAGAGAGAGGCATAGAGGAGTAGATGGGTGGACAGAGTGAAGCAGGGAGAGAGAGAGAGAGAGGAGAGGCATAGAGGAGTAGATGGGTGGACAGAGTGAAGCAGGGAGAGAGAGAGAGAGAGAGAGAGAGAGAGAGAGGCATAGAGGAGTAGATGGGTGGACAGAGTGAAGCAGGGAGAGAGAGAGAGAGAGAGAGAGCATAGAGGAGTAGATGGGTGGACAGAGTGAAGCAGGGAGAGAGAGAGAGGCATAGAGGAGTAGATGGGTGGACAGAGTGAAGCAGGGAGAGAGAGAGAGAGAGAGAGAGAGCATAGAGAGTAGATGGGTGGACAGAGTGAAGCAGGGAGAGAGAGAGAGAGAGAGAGATAGAGGAGTAGATGGGTGGACAGAGTGAAGCAGGGAGAGAGAGAGAGAGAGAGAGAGAGCATAGAGGAGTAGATGGGTGGACAGAGTGAAGCAGGGAGAGAGAGAGAGAGAGAGGCATAGAGGAGTAGATGGGTGGACAGAGTGAAGCAGGGAGAGAGAGAGAGAGAGAGAGAGAGAGAGAGAGAGAGAGAGAGAGAGAGAGGAGAGGCAGAGTAGATGGGTGCTCAGAGTGAAGCAGGGAGAGAAAGAGAGAGAGAGAGGCATAGAGGAGTAGATGGGTGGACAGAGTGAAGCAGGGAGAGAGAGAGAGAGAGAGCGCGAGAGAGAGAGAGGCATAGAGGAGTAGATGGGTGGACAGAGTGAAGCAGGGAGAGAGAGAGAGAGAGAGGCATAGAGGAGTAGATGGGTGGACAGAGTGAAGAGGCATAGAGGAGTAGATGGGTGGACAGAGTGAAGCAGGGAGAGAGAGAGAGAGAGAGAGAGAGAGGGTGGAGAGAGAAGAGGCATAGAGGAGTAGATGGGTGGACAGAGTGAAGCAGGGAGAGAGAGAGAGAGCATAGAGGAGTAGATGGGTGGACAGAGTTAAGCAGGGAGAGAGAGAGAGAGAGAGAGAGGCAGGAGTAGATGGGTGGACAGAGTGAAGCAGGGAGAGAGAGAGAGAGAGAGAGGCATAGAGGAGTAGATGGGTGGACAGAGTGAAGCAGGGAGAGAGAGAGAGAGAGAGAGAGAGAGAGAGAGAG
>NC_060191.1:1625619-1628119 GCF_021184085.1 Oncorhynchus gorbuscha
ATGGGTGGACAGAGTGAAGCAGGGAGAGAGAGAGAGAGAGAGGCATAGAGGAGTAGATGGGTGGACAGAGTGAAGCAGGGAGAGAGAGAGAGAGAGAGAGAGAGGAGAGAGGAGTAGATGGGAGGAGAGAGTGAAGCAGGGAGTAGATGGGTGCAGAGTGAAGCAGGGAGAGAAAGAGAGAGAGAGAGGCATAGAGGAGTAGATGGGTGGACAGAGTGAAGCAGGGAGAGAGAGAGAGAGAGAGAGAGAGAGAGAGAGGCATAGAGGAGTAGATGGGTGGACAGAGTGAAGCAGGGAGAGAGAGAGAGAGAGGCATAGAGGAGTAGATGGGTGGACAGAGTGAAGCAGGGAGAGAGAGAGAGAGAGAGAGAGAGAGAGGCATAGAGGAGTAGATGGGTGGACAGAGTGAAGCAGGGAGAGAGAGAGAGAGAGAGAGAGAGAGAGAGAGAGAGAGAGAGAGAGAGAGAGAGAGAGAGAGAGAGAGAGAGAGGCATAGAGGAGTAGATGGGTGGACAGAGTGAAGCAGGGAGAGAGAGAGAGGCATAGAGGAGTAGATGGGTGGACAGAGTGAAGCAGGGAGAGAGAGAGAGAGAGAGAGAGCATAGAGGAGTAGATGGGTGGACAGAGTGAAGCAGGGAGAGAGAGAGAGAGAGAGAGGGTGGATAGAGGAGTAGATGGGTGGACAGAGTGAAGCAGGGAGAGAGAGTGGAGAGAGTGAGAGGAGAGATGGGTGGACAGAGTGAAGAGGGAGAGAGAGAGAGAGAGAGGGAGTAGATGGGTGGACAGAGTGAGCAGGGAGGAGAGAGAGAGAGAGATGGGTGGACAGAGTGAAGCAGGGAGAGAGAGAGAGAGAGAGGAGAGGCATAGGGAGTAGATGGGTGGACAGAGTGAAGCAGGGAGAGAGAGAGAGAGAGAGAGAGAGGCATAGAGGAGTAGATGGGTGGACAGAGTGAAGCAGGGAGAGAGAGAGAGAGAGAGAGAGAGAGAGAGAGAGGCATAGAGGAGTAGATGGGTGGACAGAGTGAAGCAGGGAGAGAGAGAGAGAGAGAGAGGCATAGAGGAGTAGATGGGTGGACAGAGTGAAGCAGGGAGAGAGAGAGAGAGAGAGGCATAGAGGAGTAGATGGGTGGACAGAGTGAAGCAGGGAGAGAGAGTGAAGCAGGAGAGAGAGAGAGAGAGAGAGAGAGGCAGAGAGAGAGAGATGGGTGGACAGAGTGAAGCAGGGAGAGAGAGAGAGAGAGAGAGTAGATGGGTGGACAGAGTGAGAGGGAGAGAGAGAGAGAGAGAGAGGTAGATGGGTGGACAGAGTGAAGCAGGGAGAGAGAGAGAGAGAGAGAGGCATAGAGGAGTAGATGGGTGGACAGAGTGAAGCAGGGAGAGAGAGAGAGAGAGAGAGAGAGAGGCATAGAGGAGTAGATGGGTGGACAGAGTGAAGCAGAGGAGAGAGAGAGAGAGATGGGTGGAGAGAGAGGAGAGAGAGAGAGAGAGAGGCATAGAGTAGATGGGTGGACAGAGTGAAGCAGGGAGAGAGAGAGAGAGAGAGAGAGGCATAGAGGAGTAGATGGGTGGACAGGACAGAGAGAAGCAGGGAGAGAGAGAGAGAGAGGCATAGAGGAGTAGATGGGTGGACAGAGTGAAGCAGGGAGAGAGAGAGAGAGAGAGAGAGAGCAGATAGAGTGAGAGTAGATGGGTGGACAGAGTGAAGCAGGGAGAGAGAGAGAGAGAGAGAGAGAGAGAGAGGAGAGAGAGAGAGAGGCATAGAGGAGTAGATGGGTGGACAGAGTGAAGCAGGGAGAGAGAGAGAGAGAGAGAGGCAGAGAGGAGTAGATGGGTGGACAGAGTGAAGCAGGGAGAGAGAGAGAGAGAGAGAGAGAGGCAGAGGAGAGATGGGTGGACAGAGTGAGAGAGAGAGAGAGAGAGAGGCATAGAGGAGTAGATGGGTGGACAGAGTGAAGCAGGGAGAGAGAGAGAGAGAGAGAGAGAGAGGCATAGAGGAGTAGATGGGTGGACAGAGAAGCAGGGAGAGATGGGTGGACAGAGAGAAGAGAGAGAGAGAGAGAGAGAGAGAGAGAGAGAGAGAGAGAGGCAGAGAGGTAGATGGGTGGACAGAGTGAAGCAGGGAGAGAGAGAGAGAGAGAGCATAGAGGAGTAGATGGGTGGACAGAGTGAAGCAGGGAGAGAGAGAGAGAGAGAGAGAGAGGCATAGAGGAGTAGATGGGTGGACAGAGTGAAGCAGGGAGAGAGAGAGAGAGAGAGGCATAGAGGAGTAGATGGGTGGACAGAGTGAAGCAGGGAGAGAGAGAGAGAGAGAGGATGGGTGGACATAGAGGAGTAGATGGGTGGACAGAGTGAAGCAGGAGAGAGAGAGAGAGAGGAGAGAGAGAGGGAGAGAGAGAGAGAGAGAGAGGCATAGAGGAGTAGATGGGTGGACAGAGTGAAGCAGGGAGAGAGAGAGAGAGAGAGAGAGGCATAGAGGAGTAGATGGGTGGACAGAGTGAAG
>NC_060191.1:1645979-1663479 GCF_021184085.1 Oncorhynchus gorbuscha
GAAGAAGGCGAGTTATTTCTTCTTCATGCAACTCAGGAGGCTGAAGAGGTTAGGCTCGCCAGACCAAAAGGATTCACAAACTTCTACAGATGCACTGTCGAGACGATCCCTGGCGGGCTGTATCCGCCTGGGTACAGGCTGCAACCTGCTCCAGCCCGCCTCGGCACGCAAGGCTCTGCAGAGGCAGTGAGGCCGCACAACGCGATCGCGACGGGCAAACCACACCTCTGCCTCCCAGGACACCTACACCACCGATGTTGCAGGAAGGCCATGAAGATCATCACGGACTACCAATCCACCTGAGCCACTGCCTGTTCACCCCGCTATCATCCAGAAGGCGAGGTCAGTATAGGTGCATCTGGCTGGGACCGAGAGACTGAAAAACAGTTTCTATTTCAGGCCATCCAGATTGTTAAACAGCCACCACTAACATTGAGTGGTTGTTGCCAACTACATTGTCATTGATATGACCCAACTAAATGAACATGGGAACGAGGGGGACCAAAAATGTCAGAGATAACACGGTAACACAGCTTCTGCAGACCAGAAATTTATGTATTCTACATTGATCTCCCATTGAAAAGGTAGAATTACAAATAAAGTTATCAATATAATATTCTGACTGTAATTATTAAAAATTCTGACAACATCAACAGAATCACAAGGTTTTACTTCCAAAACCACCAATCTCTGTGGATGCACCAGAGTTAGCTAATGTGAAGGCTGCACCATTATGACTATACACAATAATCAAGATAATTTAAAAAAGATGATCATGATACATTACAAAGTATGATCATACAAGATAAGGAGAATCACCTTGGAAGCAAATAGCACATCACGAACACAGATGCTGTGGAAACGCAGTTGTTGGAGGCGAAGTTAAAAGAACGGGCTGTAGGAAGGAACCAACTACATCATGACGCCAAGATAAAAAGCACTTCCTGACAATAATATCAACAGGTGCCATTAGTGACGCTATCCAGCCATTTAGGTCATGTATACCTAACGGATGGTAGTCCCAGATCAACCCACTGTAAACTTGGCAAGCTGAGAACAGAATGAAACAGTTAAAGAGTGGCACTGATCACTGATAACGAGACCAGATGCAATATTTCCTGCATTGCACCTCTGAAAATTCTGAAGTTAATACGTTTGAAAATTTCCTTGAGTAATGGACCCCATACTGCAAAATGGACATGCTTATACTGCAGAGTTTACAGACTAATGCTTCATAACTTTACACACCGGCCCAATCAGCTTCAATAATGTGGTTATAAGTTCCACGACCACTCAATACAAAGCAGTTATGATAAAGAACATGATTGTTCATGAATAACACAAAGCATCCAGTAACCATCTCTTCAACATTGGCCTCACAGCTGAACAAATAAGACAAAGCGCTGATGACGGCGTTCACCGTAGAGAACAGCGCTGGACACGACCGCGTTGCAAACTTCATTGAAGATTATAACAACTGATCACTGCAAAAGTCAATCAAGAGCTGCCGTAGTTTTGACACCTCTGGGTAACACCTCAAGCCACCAAAGCACGAGCAACTTGTCATTTTTATTGAATCTGATCAGAATATATGAGTCCCCACATCTAGTCAGGCAATATCTACATCTTATTATTTTTCACAGCATATCAACATAAACAAGTTGATATGCAACCATACACATTGTTTCCAGTTGAATAGAAGGGAACATTCTTCTCCACCTTCATTGATTTTACTTCATATATAAAAAGATTGAGGCATTGATGCAAAATGATTCTAATATTTCTCACATTTATATTGAACCCTGTAATAGTTCAAGGTGGAAACCCTTTGGATTTCTTTTACATGTTTACCTCAATCACATAGTCTGAAACCAAATTCATATTTTTTTACAAATATCAAGTGGAGAAGGAGATGAGTCCCACATATGTGAAAGGTACCACCCCCCAGGATCCACCAACATTGAACAATACACAATGGCAGATAACAGACGTTGTGGTATAACGTAACATTAGAGGAGTCATAAACCTATTATGATATTATATTAGAATTTTTTGAAAATAAATAAGATTGTCTTCACAAAGAAAACCATTTGACAAGGTCTGAACAACAGAGGGGGTTTAATACAACAACATTATCCAGAAAGGAAAAAAACTCAAGAAAAGCACGTACCACTTGTCTTGAATCTGTGCAAGAAAAGATAAACTGGTCTTGTTAATTAATGTACTTTTATATGCAGAATATTTCTATAATAATACACTAGAGCTTCCCTGTTTCACCCCTGATTTCCTCATCAGCATTTCTCAGACTTCATGAATTAAACCTGACACATGGCTTAGAGAGATTTAACTGCTTGAACTCTTATTGATGTTCTTGACAGATATAGTCACTTCTGCAAGGCTAAGTCACTGAAAGCAAGACAGACATCTATGACACCTGGAGCTCTTTCCATCTCCAACAGAGTCACTTTTCTGCACCCCATGGGATGCCTAGACTAATATCATTTTTATGCCCACGACTTTTGCAATTGCTTTAACGCCTGCAGATAGAAAGTATCACATCTGATCATGCTGAAAGATCCACATAAAACCCTCTAACGGGCATTTCAACGGTTAAGAGAGCATTGGAGGTTGATCAACCAACCATTTTAAAGACTCATAACATCAAGATATAACAGAGCTTTAAAAGACATTTATTAACTTCAATCAACAGATAACTCTCGCCTTGGGAGACTGTGTACATGCTGAATGATTATGTCTAGCTACAAGATGGGAGAAAAAAGGAAGTTTGAGGCAGAATTGAACAAAGAAGAGAAGGATCACATTAAAATACTGCCTCACTAAAGAATATCATCATGATCAACGTTAATTTCCCAACACAGATGCGAAAACACTGGATTATCAGTAAAGTTGCAAGAGGTATGAATATACATAAGCCAGGCACGGGCATACGCAGTTAAAAATATACTGACTCAAATACTGCTACCACATTGATATCTGGATGGCAATGGTTTAAGGAAACACTGATATAGACTGGCTTGGGGAACACTTCTATAAACTATGTCCAGAACTGCCAAAGATAGAATCCAAAAATGAATACAGAACTTTTGTGATTGAGCCCTCACTTATCTCCCAATGAGAACTCCTCAATGCCCTTACTAATGGCATATCCCAACATAACTGTAAAACAAAAACCAGACCAGATGTGGGCTTTGTATGAGTTCTATGAAGACTCCATGGCCTGATCCAGCCATTGGCAGATACAGACTCCACCACAATGACCAACACCTCTCAACTTATAGGCCATTTCACTTTTTTATTTCTGGGTAGTGAAAATGTCCATAATGCTTTACTCAGATATATCCAATTTCCTCTAATGTGATGAAAATTGCCAAAACTTTGTAAACAAGATTAGAGACCATTTGTGTCACTGACTGTAAAGAGACCGTAAACTATTTCATTAGTCATAAGTCACGCAACAACGCCAGCGGCTGGCAACGTGGTCAAGTGCCAGACATCCAGCGCCTCCTAGATGCTGAGAAACGCACTTGGACCTGCGTATGGTCTTCATCCATTGATTGCGTCTTTTCAACAAATTTCAATTAGTAATACCAACTTACAAAAGAAAAAGAAGTTTTTACATGATGATCCTGTACTGTTGTCTACTAATGGGCACAATAGGCTTCCTCTGTACAGGTACCAACAGGTTAACTTATCTCCCTTACACTCAGGAACCACTGGCCTGAGTCATCAGGTGAACGCTACATGAAATACCACGGTGATGCAAACAAAACAAGCTGCAGGCTGATGATTGCACCCTCTTCAGCGCCCAAAGTGGAGATGGGCTTGTAACTCAGGTGAAAGGGCTTCCCCATCCCATCACCACAAGAGAATGGCAAGACAAGGACTGTAGCTTCTTTTGGGAGAAAGTGCCTGCTGGAACACATATTATTATTATTATTATTATGATAAAATGATACAGAGATGATCACTTTATCCCAGGCAGACTTCAACATACACCCCTGATGAATATTATTAACGATCTAAAGGATCAGGCCATAAGATTAAGACCCCATTAATATAGGTATTATGTCTTGTGTCTGAATTCCAAATTCTTCTTGCATTTCCCCTTCCTTTAACATCTCCCTCACTAATAGACTGGGCAGCATTGTAACTCCAACTGTTAATGTACAAAGCCACTTCCTTGTCTTGTTTGACAATAATGACAGATCTGGAGCTGGAACTTTCCATTTTGCTGTGAATCTCCTTGAAATAACTTATCAGATCGGTTTGTCAACCAAATGATCCGCATTACCCCACAAGGTAATAGTGTGGAGCAACGATGGTTAAGTTCCTTATAGAAAGCGTGCTGTAGACTTTAAGAGATGGCAATGTGGTATTTCAGCTGTTGTTCTAAGGCATGCTTGGACCACCCAATACACTTGTCACTAATATAAACACCTTGTTATTTATCTGGATCACAAACATACCTTCAGCTTACAAGACATTGAGATTCTTTCAAAACACTCTTACAGATCTTTTTTATTTTCAAAGTTTAAACTTCAGTGGAAGACCATCAACAACCAGTTATACCAACACTGTGCAGGAGGCTGGGCTCAACGCTTCCTAATAACCAAACACACTGCAAGTGTCACCCCAATTCTGTAACCAAGAGATATCAAATCAGATCGCTGATGTTACTTTCTCAATTTATACTTATACAAGCATAAAATAGGCCAAACACTATTTGTTTATAAGACTCTCAATAATGACAGACATTTTCATATGACTCACTCCTAAAACAGACACACTTTTTTCCTGCCCTACAAGACAGATTATATTCAGAGACACCACCACTGGCAACCACGCTCCATCATTGAAAGAACGCTTTTTTTCAAAGAAAAACACTAGTCTGTGTTCTTTAAGATACTTAAGGTCCTTCTCATCAACAATAACAGGTAAACAAGTGTGGGAGAAGACCACTTGCCATTGATCAAGATGTGGATAGACATTTGAGATATGCAAAAACAATATTCACATATAACTGTACAGACAAACCAACAAGAATAACAATAGACAGACAGATCTCCAAAATCAGACATGCTTTTAAATTTCTCATCCTTTCCCTTTCAGTGTCTAACAAAACATACACCCACACAGGTCATGTACCAAAACATAAAGATAATAACTAGTGTCTCAAGAATAAAATTAGAAAGATCCGAAGACCAGAATCAGTTTCTTACTACAACTCTAGTGGTACACATTTGTCTGAAAGATACTTTTATGCACATCTTGTCTGTTAGAAAACATCTCCTTTTTACAGTGATTAGTGATAAAATCTTTCACAAAGACTGCAAGATATTATTTGAAATGCAAAGCCTAACACATTCTGACATGTACATTGTAATTAAATGAATTATTCTGTGGAAAAAGGAACTTTATCAAAATTATCAACCTGTGATACTGCACCACATACTGCAGGACTCTTTAGAACACAAGATCTATGTATCTGTGAACATACCAAAATGTTCTGTGTGGAACCCAACTCTTGGACGAAACCGTTTGTTTAACACTGCTTAAAGTTTCATTAAACGGCATTGAGACACGATATATGGGTGAGAGAGGCAATGACGCAGCTGAGGAAAAGCGGCAAAAGCAAAGGTGAGAAAAGGCACGTATAGTGCATATGTACTGGGTATGTGCATGTATGTATGCATGCATGTATACATACAGATGGTGGTATAAATGTTTTATCTGCGTACTTTTATTCACACTCTTAGTATGGGTGAAAATTGTGTAAATTAATAAAAAGTACTGAAGTTACAAAAAATATAATAGAATGATGGAAACATAGAAAATATATCACTGCAACACTTTTTTTAAACAATGCCACCTTATAATGCAGGTCACCTGTTGGGATATTTCATATCCTCCCAGGCATATGTATCACACTGCACATCATCACTAACCTTTTGTAATATATACCAGCCACTTCTTAATTATGCCACTTTGTTTACTTATCAATACTCAACCCTGGTAAGGTATATATCACAAATTTAATACCAGACTATCAAAGGCTACATCAACATCATCACATCATATATCTGCACATGGCTCTATCCTTACACTGTGTATAATATGTGGGTTTTTGAACAAAAAGCAGATTGACATTGTTACAGACACTGCACTGGTTTGTCCGAGAAGCACAGTAAGTATCACAGACCAAGATTAACATCTGCTAACCGTACAAAGACAATTGATTTGATTTGAATCAACAACAGAGACATTCTTCTATTCCTTCAGAAGAGATCCGGATGTGGTATAGAAGCTATCTTCCATATACTGCCTGACAACACACATTCTGGCTGGTGCAGCTGCAGAACTTTTATGACTGAGTAATCATGCGCCCAATTTTTCAGCCTGAGGGAATGACTTTAGGCTGGGCCAATGCTTGGTGCAAGTCAATCACATTTGCTGGTGTGACGGGACAAAGGCAAATCAAATAAAGACGTATTTTTGACATGATACAACCGCTTGAATATCACTGTTTGCGTTTCTTCGTTAATTTTTTATGATTGGTACGACAACGTTAATAACACGTGCTTTTATCCAATCCTTTGAGTCGATGATTGACCAGAACCAAATTCCAGAAAACCTGCAGATCAGACCTGGTTACCCTAACTCAACCCACTTGAAACCAGGATTTCTCGCTCTGCTCTGATGATCATTAATACACACACCTGGGGTCCTTTACTCTCCAATCACCGACGTAGAGGTAAAATACCAAGCAATAAAAATGTAGTATCCGGCTGAAAACTCCAGAGTTATCGAGAACAGACCACTTCTGCGCCATCACCTCACATGACCTGTGCAGTGAAGGCTGTGATCAGGGCCAGGTGCAGATCCAAGGACTCCACTCCATGTTTTACTACCAGAGTACACAGGTCAGACAGGCTGGGGTGAAATGTCCCAAGGTGTAACTGGACAGGTAGGAGCTTGTTAACCCTCCCCATGCCAGACCCCCACAGCTGGCCCACCCAGACATCCACCATAGACAGGGACAGACTGGACAGGTTCTGGAACACAGACAGAGACCGGCTCTACCCTTCGCACCGGGTTTCACTCAGATCCAGGATCCGGATCTGGACAGGAGCACTGTGGGCCACGGATTGGATCCAGAGCAGCCTCCGTTCTGGATGGAGCTGACCATGCCAGGCAGCTCAGGGTCTCTAGTTTTCTCCATCCCAGGGAGAGGAGACAGAACAGTTCCCCAGGTCTCTCGCTCCAGCCCTGTCCACCCTCAGGCTCCTCACCGTACCAGGGATCCAGCAGAGTAGGGGGGCCAGGGCCAGACTCATACCAGCCAGGGTGAGCTCCTCCAGGCTAGACAGGCCCCTGGAACACCCCTGGCTCCCAGTGTGACGCTTCACTCCCAGGAGGAGGAGACGAGGGATGTGGAGGAACCTTAGTTTGGGCAGACCAGCGAGGCCCCTGAGGTCACCTGGGTGAAAAAGGGGATACACACACATCTAGGATTAAAAATATGGGCTGAATCAATGAACAGCTACACACGTGTGTGTACACACACACACACACACACACACACACACACACACACACACACACACACACACACACACACACACACACACACACACACACACACACACACACACACACACACACACACACACACACGTGTACCTTGCCAGGTGTGAGCCATCCAAATAGAGGTGCTCAGGAGGGGAATGTGAGAGAAGGAGTCTGCCCAGGCAGGGGAGAGAGGAGGAGTGAAGGATACAAAGAGAACGCACATCAGGAAACACCTCCTCCAGCCCAGACCTGAATAAAGAAAGATAAGATTAGTGATTGATTCTTCTATACACTGCTCCAAAAAAATAAAAGGGAACACTAAAATAACACATCTAGATCTGAATGAATGAAATATTCTTATTAAATATTTTTTTCTTTACATAGTTGAATGTGCTGACAACAAAATCGAACAAAAATGATCAATGGAAATCAAATGTATCAACCCATGGGAGGTCTGGATTTGGCAAAATAAAATTAAAGTGGAAAACCACACTACAGGCTGATCCAAATTTGATGTAATGTCCTTAAAACAAGTCAAAATTAGGCTCAGTAGTGTGTGTGGCCTCCACGTGCCTGTATGACCTCCCTACAATGCCTGGGCATGCTCCTGATGAGGTGGCGGATGGTCTCGAGGATCTCCTCCCCAGACTAAAGCATCTGCCAACTCCTGGACAGTCTGTCGGGCAACGTGGTGTTGGTGGATGGTGCGAGACATGATGTCCCAGATGTGCTCAATTGGATTCAGGAGTCTGGGGAACGGGCGGGCAGTCCATATCACTGCCTTCTCTTCCAGTAACTGCTGATACCTCCAGCCACATGAGGTCTAGCACATTGTCTTGCAGTAGGAGGAACCCAGGGCCAACCGCACCAGCATGTGGTCTCACAAGGGGTCTGAGGATCTCATCTCGGTACCTAATGGCAGTCAGGCTACCTCTGGCGAGCACATGGAGGGCTGTGCGGCCCCCTAAGAAATGCCACACCACACCATGACTGACCCACCACCAAACCGGTCATGCTGGAGGATGTTGCAGGCAGCAGAACGTTTTCCACGGGGCGTCTCCAGACTCTGTCACGTCTGTCACATGTGCTCAGTGTGAACCTGCTTTCATCTGTGAAGAGCACAGGGCGCCAGTGGCGAATTTGCCAATCTTGGTGTTCTCTGGCAAATGCCAAACGTCCTGCACGGTGTTGAGCTGTAAACACAACCCCACCTGTGGACGTCGGGCCTCATACCACCCTCATGGAGTCTGTTTCTGACCGTTTGAGCAGACACATGCACATTTGTGGCCTGCTGAAGGTCATTTTGCAGGGCTCTGGCAGTGCTCCTTCTGCTCCTCCTTGCACTGAGGCAGAGGTAGCAGTCCTGCTGCTGGGTTGTTGCCCACCTAACGGCCTCCTCCATGTCTCCTGATGTACTGGCCTGTCTCCTCGTAGCGCCTCCATGCTCTGGACACTACGCTGACAGACACAGCAAACCTTCTTGCCACAGCTCGCATTGATGTGCCATCCTGGATGAGCTGCACTACCTGAGCCACTTTGTGGGTTGTAGACTACGTCTCATGCTACCACTAGAGTAAAGCACCGCCAGCATTCAAAAGTGACCAAAACATCAGCCAGGAAGCATAGGAACTGAGAAGTGGTCTGTGGTCATCACCTGCAGAACCACTCCTTTATTGGGGGTGTCTTGCTACATGCCTATAATTTCCACCTGTCATCTATTCCATTTGCACAACAGCATGGGATATTTATTGTCAATCAGTGTTGCTTCCTAAGTGGACAGTTTGATTTCACAGAAGTGTGATTGACTTGGAGTTACATTGTGTTGTTTAGTGTTCCCTTTATTTTTTGAGCAGTAATATATATATATATATATATATATATATATATATATATACACACACACACACACACAGTACCAGTCTAAAGTTTGAACACACCTACTCATTCAAGGTTTTCTCTTTATTTTTACTATTTTCTTCATTGTTGTAATGAATACGACGGGAGACAGAGAGCTGGTTTCAGCGCAGGGCGCAGCAGGTGTTCATTTGTAAAGGACCACAGGAGGAAGCAGGAGCTGGGTCCAGGGGCAGGCAACAGGCAACAGTACAGGCATGGAGAAGGCTAATGACGTAGTGCAGGAGATCAGGCGTACAGCACAAGCAGGGAATAGGCTAAACGGCGTCGTTAGTGAGGATGGCCAAAACAATGGTACACATGAGGACTAATACGGAAAGACCCAGAGCTCCAAATAGAAACATGTATCAAAATAAAGAATACCTTCACAATGACAAGGGCAAAGAACTGACTAAATAGTGTGTGTAAATGACATACAGGTGTGAACAGGTGATCAGAGTTCAGGTGATTGGGATCTGGAGAGTGAGCTGCCTTCAGGGGATCTATGTGTTTGAGAGTTTAAGTTGGAAAATACATTACAATTGTAGAATAATAGTGAAGACATCAAAACTATTAAATAACACATATGGAATCATGTAGTAACCAAAAAGTATTCAACAAATCAAAATATATTTTATATTTGAGATTCTTCAAAGTAGCCACCCTTGCCTTGATGACAGATTTGCACTCGCATTCTCTCAACCAGCTTCACCTGGAATGCTTTTCCAACAGTATTGTTGGAGTTCCCACTCATGCTGAACACTTGTTGGCTGCTTTTCCTTCACTCTGTTTGGGATGAGTTGGACTGCAATCTCAATTGGGTTGAAGTCAGGTGATTGTGGTGGCCAGGTCATTTGTGTCAGCACTCTCCTTCTTGGTCAAATAGCCTTACACAGCCTGGAGGTGTGTTGGGTCATTGTCCTTGTTGAAAACAAATGACAGTACCACTAAGCGCAAAACCAGATGGGATGGTGTATCACTGCATAATGCTGTGGTAGCCATGCGGGTTAAGTGTGCCTTGAATTCTAAATAAATCACAGACAGTGTCTCCATCAAAGCACCCCCACACCTCCTCCTCCATGCTTCACGGTAGGAACCACACATGTTGTCTCACAAAGACACAGCGGTTGGAACCAAAATCTAAAACTTGGTCTCATCAGAATAAAGGACAGATTTCCACCGGTCGAATATCCATTGCCTGGGTGTTTCTGGTCCAAGCAAGTCGCTTTCTTATTATTGGTGTCCTTTAGTAGTGGTTTCTTTTGCAGCAAGTTGATTCATGCAGTCCTCTGAACAGTTGATGTTGAGGATGAGTCTGCTACTTGAACTCTGAAGCATTTATTTGTGCCATTTCTGAGGCTGGTAACTCTAATGAACTTATCCTCCAGCAGAGGTAACTCTGGGTCTTCTCTACCTGTATGTCCTCATGGGAGTGAGTTTCCTCATAGCGCTGGATGGTTTTTTGCGACTTTCAAAATTTTGACATTCTGGATTGACTTTGACCATCTCTTAAAGTAATGATGGACTGTCGTTTCTTTTGCTTATTTGAGCTGTTCTTACTATAATATGGGCTTGTATACTATCCCTACCTTGTCACAAACACAATTGATTGGCTCAAACGCATTAAGAAGGAAAGAAATTCCGCAAATTAACTTTTAACAAGGCACACGTGTTAATTGAAATGTATTCCAGGTGACTACCTCATGAAGCTGGTTGAGAGAATCAAAGGTGTGCAAAGCTGTCATAAAGTCAAACAGTGGCAGCTTTGAAGAACCTTAAGTAAAAAATATATTTGGATTTGTATAACACTTTTTGGTTACTGAATGATTCCATGTGTTATTTCATAGTTTAGATGTCTTCACTATAATTCCACAATGTAGAACATTTTAGAAAACCACTTGAATGAGGTGTCCAAACTTGTCTCTATCAGTTTTGCACATCGAGTGCATTGGGCAGCTGGGAGGATGTTCTTATTTTCCATGGACTTACAGTGTCCCCATACTTTTTTTAGTTTGTGTTGCAGTAGGCAAATTTCTGCTTGAAAAAGCTAGCCTTGGCTTTAACTGCCTGTGTATATTGGTTTCTAGCTTCCCTGAAAAGTTGCATATCACGGGGGCTGTTCGATGCGAATGTAGAACGCCATAGGATCTTTTGTGTTGGTTAAGGGCAGTCAGGTCTGGAGAGAACCAAGGGCTATATCTGTTCCTGGTTCTACATTTCTTGAATGGGGCATGCTTATTTAAGATTGTGTGGAAGGCATTTAGAAAAATAACCAGGCATCCTCTACTGACGGGATAAGGTCAATATCCTTCCAGGATCCCCGCCAGATCGATTAGGAAAGGCCTGCTCACTGAAGTGTTTCAGGAAGCGTTTTACAGTGATGAGTGGAGGTCGTTTGACCGCTGACCCATTACGGATGCAGGCAATGAGGCAGACTGAGGAATGAGGCAGACTAGACTGTATGATGATTTAATATTGTATAGCGCTGGTCTCTGTTCTATTGTCCTGGTTGTATGTAACCTACCTGAGGTTAGTGATCTCTGTTCTATTGTCCTGGTTGTATGTAACCTACCTGAGGTCAGTGATCTCTGTGCACTCAGCATAGGGTCCCAGGCCAGGCTTAAGGGAACATTGTATGAACCCTCCGATGTCTTTCTGTACATACAGATCCTCCTCATAGCAGTCACAGTGACGCCTGATCACCCCTTCTGCCCGTCACACACACACAAGAGCAGCAGCACACTTCACACACCGGGCCTCCACACCCAAAACACAAACGTCATTCTTGGTGTTAGACCTAAATGAAACACAGAATATTTATGTTACAGCACACTTTTATTAGAACTACATGGCATACAGTCATTTCATAATCCTCATAACAAACACCTAATTAACAATCAATAAATTCCAAGTCCATACCAGCTGATAGGAAACCAAAATGGACTATACAAGTGAAGAACAGGACAGTCAAAGTGAAGTAGGACAGCTCACCTCAGTGTTCCGTGTTTAAAAACCGTCTTCCTGCCAGACCTCTGTGCTTCTATAGAGGGAGAGGTCTGTACTTCTGTCGACACCTAGACCGCTACAGTCTCGTGCAGAATACTAGAGAACAACCTTTAAATATGTCTTGAGAAAAGGGAAGTGAAAACAATGTCTTTACTGCAAAAGTTGTTATGCAGGTTTAAAATAGTCAGATAGAGGTTCTCTGTGGCTGTGTAGTGCTGAAGGTTAATTACCAGACCTGTAACGGACAGAACAGCAATACTTTTCATTCTCACCTCTATCAGTCGGCATAAAGCTGACATTTTGACACAACAACATGACAACTGTTCTTCAGAAGGTCAACGCTTCATTTATTAGGTTGCTTTTATCACAATCGCATCATGTTACATTTGCACATTTAAATCACATAAAGTGGAGTTTTCAACGATGCCTCTGTAAGCCCACGTGGTTCAACTTGAATGTCCGTTCAATCAATGTTTTAATGAGTGGATCTGGGCTTGTCAATCATCAGACTTACACAGTTACCATCATGTAAACATTAGGCATCAGTCAGACTTGATTTTACAGCCCTGTTTCATCTGGTATCTACCAGGTATTTACTATGAAACTATGGTAACAGTCATACCTTTGGCACTTATCTCAAAGAATTCAACAGAATTAGAAACTCTTAAAAATTAACTTTTTAAAATAATAAGTTGTCATTAGGTGGATATTCTAATGATCATTCTACTATTTAAGTAAATACCTGGTAAATACAGGAGTGTAAAGTAGTTGAACCACAACATTCAACTGTTTACTTTCCTGAAGACAATCCTTATCTTACGTGCCATGAGCATTTTGCTTCATAATAACTGTTGCAACATAACCAAAAGTAAAGACGTTTTAGTGTTTTCAATACATTCCCTCTTTATCCAAAGGGATGGATGCATGGTCATCATATTACATGGTTCCAAAGCAAGTTAATGTGCCTTCTGACATTTATACAGAATATATCATTCAAATAGTTTGTAAGTGTGTGGTGTTTTAGTGCACTATTTACAACCTGTTGAACATTGCCATGAAAATAAAGACCTGCATCACCATCACGTACATTCACTTCCTCCTCAGTACTTTAGTCACTTTGTAAATCTATCCTTTAATAAAGACCACGTCTCACAAACAAACATCAAGTTATTCATTAATAAGTTACCAGAAATGATTGACATGAATGAAAGCTACCAACGCTACATGCCGCCAGTGAAAGGGTTAACTTGGCAGTGCACAATGCATAGTGTAATCTACAGCGGAAACACACTCCTTTTATGAAACAGTGTTACACCACTTTTCTAGGCTAGCGATCCTGGGTGGTTTGGTTTCCTATGGGGACAGGAAGGGTTAGGCGAGGGGCTGATTTGGGCCATTGAGAGACAAGTTCTAGTCCTCCGACTAGCTATGTTAAGACTGCTGGACGGACCTCTGTTTCCTCAGTGCCACTGGCCTGCTAGTCTCTTCTCTCTACTCCCATCAACAACTTCACAGATCCCCTCTGAAATGAATGCCTGAGGTGTGTGTGTTTGTGTGTAATACATTATTCATTCAGACCTTTAAACTGTTGAAATGGAAAATAGCATAAGATTAAAGACATTAGTAGATTGTGTGTGTGTGTGTGTGTGTGTGTGTGTGTGTGTGTGTGTGTGTGTGTGTGTGTGTGTGTGTGTGTGTGTGTGTGTGTGTGTGTGTGGTCGCGTTTCACTATATTTGTGGGGACCAGAAGTCCCACAAGAATAGTCAACAAACAAATTCTGACCAACTGGGGCCATTTTGTTAGTCCTCAAGATCAAAATGCTATTTTAGGGGGTTTAGGTTAAGGTTAGAATTGGTGTTATGGTTAGAATTAAGTCAGGGTTAGGAGCTAGGTTTAGTTTTGGGGTTAGGAGCTAGGTTTAGTTTTGGGGTTAGGAGCTAGGTTTAAGGATTAATGTTAGGGTACAGGATTTTGAATGGATTAGTTATACAAGGTTAGATATACAAAACTGTGTGTGTGTGTATAACATATATCTATATATCCGTTCAAAGGTTTGGGGTCACTTAGAAATGCCTCGTTTATGAAAGAAAAGCTAATTTTCTGTCCTTTAAAATATCAAATTGATCAGAAATACAGTGTAGACATGGTTAATGTTGTAGATGACTAGTAGCTAGAAACGAGGCTGATTTTTAATGGAATATCTACATAGGCGTATAGAGGCCCATTATCAGCAACCATCACTCCTGTGTTCCATCACTCCTGTGTTAGCTAATTCAATTTTAAAAGGATAATTAATCATTAGAAACCCTTTTGCAATTATGTTAGCACAGTTGAAAACTATTGTACTGATTAAAGAAGCAATAAAACTGGCCTTTAGACTAGTTGAGTATCTGGAGCATCAGCATTTGTGATTACAGGCTCAAAATGGCCAGAAATAAAGTGCTTTCTTCAGAAACTCAGTCTATTCTTGTTCTGAGAATTGACTGCTATTCAATGCGAGAAATTGCCAAGAATCTGAAGATCGCGTACCACGCTGTGTAATACTCCCTTCAAAGAACAGCTAAACTGGCCCTAACCAGAATAGAAAGAGGAGTGGAGGCCCCGGTGCACAACTGAGCAAGAAGACAAGTACATTGAAGTGTCTAGTTTAAGAAACAGACGACTCACAAGTTCTCAACTGGCAGCTTCATTAAATAGTACCCACAAAACACCAGTCTCAACGCCAACAACAGTGAAGAGGCGACTCCGGATGCTGGCCTTCTAGGCAGAGTTCCTCTGTCCAGTGTCTGTGTTCTTTTGCCCATCTTAATCTTTTATTTTTATTGGCCAGTCTGAGATATGGCTTTTTCTTTGCAACTCTGCCTCAAGGCCAGCATCCCGGAGTCGCTCTTCACTGTTGACGTTGAGACTGGTGTTTTGCGGGTACTATTTAATGAAGCTGCCAGTTGAAGATTTTGCAGGCATCAGTTTTCAAACTAGACACTAATGTTTTCTAATGATCAATTAGCCTTTAAAATGATAAACTTGGATTAGCTAACACAACGTGCCATTGAACACAGGAGTGATGGTTGCTGAAAACGGGCTCTGTACGCATGTAGATATTCCATAAAAAAATCAGCAGTTTCCAGCTACAATAGTAATTTACAACACTAACAATGTCTACATTGTATTTCTGATCAATCTTATTTTAAAAAGACACTCAAAAAAGTACTTTTCTTTCAAAAACAAGGACATTTCTAAATGACTCCCAAACTTTTGAACAGTAGTATATAGACTGCTCAAAAAAATAAAGGGAACACTTAAACAACACAATGTAACTCCAAGTCAATCACACTTCTGTGAAATCAAACTGTCCACTTAGGAAGCAACACTGATTGACAATAAATTTCACATGCTGTTGTGCAAATGAAATAGACAACAGGTTGAAATTATAGGCAATTAGCAAGACACCCCCAATAACGGAGTGGTTCTACAGGTGGTGACCACAGACCACTTCTCAGTTCCTATGCTTCCTGGCTGATGTTTTGGTCACTTTTGAATGCTGGGAGTGCTTTCACTCTAGTGGTAGCATGAGACGGAGTCTACAACCCACACGAGTGGCTCAGGTAGTGCAGCTCATCCAGGATAGCACATCAATGCGAGCTGTGGCAAGAAGGTTTGTTGTGTCTGTCAGCGTAGTGTCCAGAGCATGGAGGCGCTACGAGGAGACAGGCCAGTACATCAGGAGACGCGGAGGGAGGCCGTAGGTGGGCAACAACCCAGCAGCAGACCGCTACCTCCGCCTTTGTGCAAGGAGGAGCAGAAGGAGCACTGCCAGAGCCCTGCAAAATTACCTCCAGCAGGCCACAAATGTGCATGTGTCTGCTCAAACGGTCAGAAACAGACTCCATGAGGGTGGTATGAGGCCCGATGTCCACAGGTGGGGGTTGTGCTTACAGCCAAACACCGTGCAGGACATTTGGCATTTGCCAGAGAACACCAATATTGGCAAATTCGCACACTGGCGCCCTGTGCTCTTCACAGATTAAAGCAGGTTCACACTGAGCACATGTGACAGACGTGACAGAGTCTGAGACGCCGTGGAGAACGTTCTGCTGCCTGCAACATCCTCCAGCATGACCGGTTTGGCGGTGGGTCAGTCATGGTGTGGGGTGGCATTTCTTTGGGGGGCCGCACAGCCCTCCATGTGCTCGCCAGAGCTAGCCTGACTGCCATTAGGCACCGAGATGAGATCCTCAGACTCATTGTGAGACCACATGCTGGTGCGGTTGGCCCTGGGTTCCTCCTAATGCAAGACAATGCTAGACCTCATGTGGCTGGAGTGTATCAGCAGTTACTGGAAGAGGAAGGCAGTGATGCTATGGACTGGCCCGCCCGTTCTCAGACCTGAATCCAATTGAGCACATCTGGGACATCATGTCCATCCACCAACGCCACGTTGCACCACAGACTGTACAGGAGTTGGCGGATGCTTTAGTCCAGGTTTTGGAGGAGATCCCTCAGAGACCATCCGCCATCTCATCAGGAGCATGCCCAGGCGTTGTAGGGAGGTCATACAGGCACGTGGAGGCCACACACACTACCGAGCCTCATTTTGACTTGTTTTAAGGACATTACATCAAATTTGATCAGCCTGTAGTGTGGTTTTCCACTTTAATTTTGAGTGTGACTCCAAATCCAGACCTCCATGGGTTGATAAATCTGATTTCCATTGATAATTTGTGTAATTTTGTTGTCAGCACATTCAACTATGTAAAGAAAAAAAGTATTTAATAAGAATATTTCATTAATTCAGATCTAGGATGTGTTATTTTAGTGTTCCCTTTATTGTTTGGAGCAGTATATATATATATATATATATATATATATATATATATATATATATATATATATATATATACACACACACACACGTGTGTTGCTCCTCCTAAATTCTACCTTGCAGCACATCCATCTATTTTCCTCCATCTTTATCTTTCTGCTCCTCCTGACATGCGTTGACTCCCTTTC